>NC_090869.1:21815010-21832510 GCF_036669935.1 Montipora foliosa | reverse complement strand
GATTATAAAGCTCGACATCCTGCCTTACCTTAACATATTATTTTAACCACGTGACATGCCACGTGATCATTTTGGTTGAAATTTGGTAAATCGGCGAATTGGTAGCGAATTTCCATCCTATTGCATGATCAATAAATGAGCTATTATCAACTAAGCTTTTAACATGTTCTCAAAAATTTATCAAGCTTAAACTAGAGATATTTTGTGATTTCGATGTACGTTTTTACACGAAAGTGCGAGGTCTAACTTGTCATGTTTTACTGACTGAACAAAACAACCATCAGCTGGCCTCTTACCCTAAAAGCACCGTACTTACCGATAACCATCGACAACAGACACTTTTATTAGATTTCAAACAAAACTAAGCAGCATCTGCAGACGCAGACATAAACGCTTTATAAGACGTTGTATAGGGAATAAAATATCGTTGATTTACAACGCTAAATACTTTAAAATATCCACGTTTTTTAAGGAAGATGATGAAAACAAACTCACCTCTTGTGTGTCTGGTGTGCTTTTTCGGTATTTTCGCTGTTTCGGGCTTTTTATGCCACGACTGTTCTTCCCTTCATAAGACGGATTCAAGGCAGCACACACGGGTTTCGACCGTTTTCAACTCGGAGGCGGTTTGCGTCCAGAAAATCCATCCGATCGGAAATTTTTTCGCACACAGTTAAGGCTCTATGATCCTTACACCCGCACAAATGTCTCTTGTTCGAAAATCCTCGAGCATTACGCTGAAAATGAGCCTTTTCCACCGCCGATTCCACGATCGCTTCTTTTTACGGACCTTGTGATATCATGGTCGGACACGGCCGCGGAAGAGGCTTAGCCGGAGCAGAGAAGCGCAGATGGTACAGAAACAAACCCCAGCGGATTACTACAACGGTACTTCTTTATGTTATGAATCAACTGGCTTCCAATGCAGATCTAATGCTTGTATAAGGTGAAGTGGTTATGCTCGTTGGTTTTGATGCTTAAGGGAACGTTTGAAGAAGCTCTCCTTCCAAATTTACGTCAAGCTCATGATCTCATTTCACTCAGTATGATTAGGCATCTTCAAACGTCCAAAACAACAGACCGATGATAGTAACTGGCAATAAATGGAGGCCAAAGATATACATCAGTCGAAATCATCTTGAGTACTTCCTAGAGAAAGGTTTTAAGGGCAGTGACATAGCGAGGATGCTCAGTGTCAGCAATAGCCTGCGAGCAGGCTCTCCGAGGGACTGGGGCTGGGGTAAACCAGCCCCAGTCCCTCGGAGAGCCTGCTCGCAGGCTATGTCAGCAATAAAACAATTTCCAGAAGACTACAAGAATTTAAATTACCAGTTCGCGCGAGCTATTCAGATATAAGTTAAGCTGAATTAGACGCTATAATGCTGGATATACTCCACGGTTTCCCAAACTGTGGCTACAAATCAATGCGGGGCCATCTTTTGTGTAAGGGTCATAAAGTTCAGGAAGAAAGGATCAGGGAGGCAATGAGGCGAGTTGACCCTAAAGGTATTGCATAAGATATTAGAGAGCTTTAGATTCTAGTACGAGAACGACTACGAGTACGAGATTTTCTCATAAGACAACAGTGAGCGCGCGCAAACCATCGTCATTTTGGCGGGAAAAACTTGATGCCGTCGCCATTTTAGTACGAGGTTTTGCAAAAATGTCGTCGAATCAAAACAAGTCAACAACACGGTAGCAGTTTTGGCTTTTTTCGATGAGCAAAAAGGCTCAGTTACCATCAATAAGAATAACTGAGCAACCTATACCGCTAACAAAGAGTAAAATTAAGCGTACGGGTTATAAATTTCCTTAGTATTTTCTCTAAAAACGGGCAGTCAAAACTCGTACTCGTTCTCGTTCTCGTCGTAGAATCTAAAGCTCTCTAATGGCTTATGAGCCCGAACGGGACTCGAACCCATGACCTCTGCGATGCCGGTGCAGCGCCCCTACCAACTGAGTCACCCAGCTGAGAGCTGGTCAATTTGTTGGGCTCATGTGTTCCCGTGAAAGGAATGAATTAATGAATTTTTTCAGGTGCACACGACAAATGCTTAAATCGGCCACCAAGTGCGACGATCATTTCTTCAGTTAATCTTCAAAACCGCACTTCATATATAATTTCTTTCATAAGCCAATATCTTATGTATTGCATTGCCTTTAGGGCCCGGGGGGGGGGGGGTACTGCCATATATGGGCTATATAGGTATGTGCCGCTGGGAAGGGTATGGTTTTCAAGCAGTTTACTCTAGCATAGGGTATATAAATCAGAGCGTTTGGGTCTAGAATAGGGTATCATTTTTCACGAAACTGACCTGTTGGTTGAAGATTTTATCTAGACTAAGGAAACCAGGAATTGCTACTCAAAAATATAAAAAATTAAATCGGCAAGTTTAAATTTTCACGACTCGGCCTCAACAGCGCTGATAGACGACTATCATAAAACGCTACTGGATATTATTAACGGCCAAAAATCGAGATTCAGACGGAAATCGGTGGTATTAATACTGGTTAAAATTAAACAATTTATTGTCTTGATAATGCGTACGTATGTTCTTGGCATTGCTGGCCAAGTATAAATAAATCCTTTTTTAATAAAGAAGTTTTGTTTTGGCTTTGTTTTAGACTGTGCTAATGACCTCAGTTTCTGGAAAACAGCTACTAGGATACTCTGGAGTGATTTGGGGAGTTTACTCTAGTATAGGGTAGCAAAATCCAGCTGAAACTAGCTCTGGTATAGGCTAAGGGTTCCAGGGTCCCAGCGGCACATCCCCACCCAGAAATTCCTAAAGTACCCCCTAAAGTACTCAAGATGATTTCGACTGATGTATATCTTTGGCCTCTATTTATTGCCAGTTACTATCATCGGTCTGTTGTTGTGGACGTCTGAAGATTCCTCATTGTGCCTAATCATAAGTGAAATGAGATCATGGGCTTGACGTAAATTTGGAAGGAGAGCTTCTTCAAACGTTTCCCCAAGTCTCAAAACCAACGAGCATAACCACTCCACCTTATACAAGCCATAATCAAGATCTGCATTGGAAACCAATTGATTCATAACATCAAGAAGTACCGTTTTTATGTTGCTTTCTGAGTTCTTGTGCTGTTCAATGTTGACCCTGCAGATGGGCCGCCACGTATCTAGAAAAGAACACTAAGAAATAAGTGTCTTTCAATAAGCCGCTGCCCTGATCGAATGGCGTTTCTGATCCAATGACATGAAGTCCAGGAAGTTCGATCCAGTGGCATGATGTGTATCGTCCGATCGAATGGGCTACGTTCCAATGACACAAATTTAGATTCAGTAACACGAAGGTGTTGCAATGACATGAAGCCCGATCTAATGACAAAAAATCTATGATCTGATAGAATGACGTATGATCCAATAAAATGAAGTCCGATCCAATGACATGAAGTATATAATCCGATAGGATGACGTATGATCGAATGAAATATAAAAGTTTGATATAATGAGATGAAGTATATTGTCCGATAGAATGATGCGTAGTTCAGTGGCATGGCGTTAATGGTCTAATGTCATGAAACTCGATTCAATTACATTTTTGTCCCAATTTGGACAAATAAGTGTAAAATCAAACAGAAAGAACCACCGTTTTCAAGGACTGTGGATTTTTTTTTTGATGAGAAAACCCTCAGACACTGTTGAGCTAAACCCTCTCTTCCTAATTCCCCTGCATATTGTTAAAGATCACAGTCGATATCGGAAAGAACTTCCTCTATTGATTTCCTATATTCATTCTGATTTTCATGCCCGTACGCGTTGCTCACTTTGCTTCCTGTGAAGTGTTTGTATATCTGGCGCCAAAACGTTCCAAAGTGGGATGGTAAACTTAAAAGTTTCATTGTCAAAACATTCAAATTTTGATCGCCCGGAAGAAAATGTTTTTGTCACCCGTGTGACGAAAGTGGACAATGTCCTGTTTGAATAAAATAAAAAAAAAGTAATAAAGAGTAATTTGTCATAAAATTAAAGCAGCCTTTTAACATTCGGGAGCAGTAACCTTATTTTAGACGAATTTCTTGACTCGCGTCACACCTGACAACTGAATAAATCAGCTTGCACTTGTAAAAATAACCTAGCATGAATATTTATCCCGCTTTACATGTGCATTCCGTTCCATCGACATTTCCCTCTCCTTCTTTGTCATTAATTTTCAACTTTATTTGCGTGAGGAGCTTAGCTAAGACTTCTTCTGACTGCGGTAGCAGCGGTTTTTTATCTCAGACGTCCGAGATCGTCCGCCTTCCTCTTCAACTGCCTCTTTCACGAAAACATCGTGCACATATTTTTCTGTGAAGAATTTAACCTTTTTGACCTCATCCCTTTTTCCCACAACCTTTGAGATGATTTACGGTTATGATCGCCAACACATTTGCAAGATTTCGTAGCAATTTCGTCCACGCTGCGTTCTAGGAACACTCACATGCGGCCATCTGCCACCATCTTAAATGTTATGATTACCCAATTGAGACCACGTGACTGCGAAGCTAAAGAAATCTATCAGTTCCCAGGTGATGTTTTTGATACACGCTCATATTTCCTACCAGCCAATCAAAACGCGCATCTGACAACACATAACCAATCAAAATTCCTGTGATGTCATAGCCGTGTTTCCACACTCTCATCTAAACACAGCTATTGACCAATGAGAGTGCGAGCACCATCCTAATTATTTTATAAAATAGAGTAGTATCATGCATGTATCGCTGACAAAAGTACCATAATTTCGCTTGGTTTTCTCGGTTCTAGCTACTAGTGTTGATAACATAACCAGAACCATGATACAAGAGAAAACCATGGCAGCAATGCGTAACAAATCATCTATTTATTTATTTATTTATTTATTTATTTATTTGAGAAAATATTGGGAAGTCAACAAGCTCTACACAGGAAAGGAACGAAAGTGAAGATGATGAGAACTGCATGCCATTCATTCCTCCTATTCCACACTTAAGAATTATTTAGTCTGGTTCACCACTGAGCATATTTATCAGCAGGACACAAAGGTTTACATTATCTCGCTTTCAAGCAGTTTGTAATATTTAAGACCAATTTACGAACTACTGTAGATTGTTATTTGGATATTGATAACTTGAATCTAGACCACAGTATAAGGACCAGGGAGTCTGGTAGCTAGTATCATTGCATGAAATGTTTACTGATGTAATAGATACAAAAGCCACAAAACTTGTAACAGCCAATCATTTTCCCCTTGTAAGTACAATCATCTATCAAGCCTTATACACATGTCAATGTAAAGTAAGAGTATTGCATCCTTCGCCTCTTCCTCAGGAGCCGCACTTCCTCTGTAGGCAGTCTACTGTTTTGTATGTTATAACCCTTGATCATCTGCATTTGATGTATTCATATATTGTATTCTATATCTATAAATTGTTATTTGTAATAAAGACTGTTTAATCCCAATTGTGCAAGAGTGTATAGTGGTTATCAATAAAATCAACAAGTTTCTTGACAAATGAAAATGAGGCATCACTTTGGTCACGCATAAATGATATGCGAGTTACAGCTCAATATCACCTAAAGTAATTTTGCCTTTAAGGAGTACATCTAAATCAAATTATTGTCAACTTCCCTTCAATACCAGTATAATTATCTTTTCTAATCTTTGCTTTATAGCTATAGACTGCCTTATTTTTTGCTCCTGCAGAAGAAATCAACTCCTTGCACTTCTGGCGGTAGATATTCTTGATCCACAGGTTCATCAAATGCGGGATTGTACTTGTAACCAGCACCGTAACCCAAATCTTTCATCAGCTTGGTTGGGGCATTTCTGATATGTAGTGGAACAGCTGGTTGTGGACCTTCCCAGCCATTCACAAGCTTCTTAGCTTCACTGTATGCACTGTATACTTCAATAGCCTTTGGAGCTCTGGAAAGGTACACTGTAGCTTGTGCAAGGATTACCTGGACATCAAAAACTTGTTTGTGATACTCAACAGATTTTACTCATAACTAGGGGTGTCCTGGGGTGCTTGAGGAGTAAATGGATTAAATCATTGGGTTATGATTTGTCACTGAAAGATTATTACTTTAAATTTGACACTTAAGTTTTATTTATTATGTACCAAACAATTTTGCATTATTTTACAACAGATGCTAAAGAGATGATGCTTTAAGAGAGACAGTCAGACAGACATACATTGCGGACTTCTAATGGGTTTATTCATTATTATTGTTAAAATTTCATGTGGACCTGCTTCATACCACAACATGGGGCAAAAGTGTGACATTTTTGTCAGAAATATGCCAGTTAAAGTATTCTCAGCAGCAACAGCTTTTTTTGTACGAGAGTCACAATGATGGATTGGGTAAATAAGTCCTTCAAACATGGGTTGAAAATAATAATAATAATCAAAAAAAAAAAAAAAACACTCAAAGGGTGCTCTACTGGATTTTGTCACAGAAATCTTAAGGTAGGATTTTGCAGACACTTACATCACACTCTGGCATTCCAATAAAATGGCATGCCTGGTAAGCAGCAACAGCCTGGTTCAAGGCCTGCGGATCTGCCAGTCCTTAAGCATAAGATAAAATGCAGAAACTAAATGAGTGATTAAAAACACTAATAATAAGGGGATTATCACCTGAATTAAGCACTCTTTATCTTACTGTAGGTTGTAGCTCTGGGTCTCTGGACCTCTGAGCTCTTCTGGTTCTCGGAAGGTCACATTGTTCATAACAAATCATGTCTTTAACATTGGTAACACTTACAAGAACATCTGAGAGGATCACTAGATTTGCTCCTCAGGAAATTTTCTTTTTGCTTTACTTTTTTAATTCTCAAAACTCTCAACTTCCTGGCCAAATCCATTTTACAAATGGACACAAAATTAACCCTGACATTTTCCACTTTTCTATCCACTGCATTGACCTAGGGAGTTACTGGTACGAAATAAATCCATAATTTTTTTAAGTGTCTACTGTCAAAAGTTTGATAATTCTTGAATGTCGAACTACTACAGTTGGCTCGGATTTACACTTATGGTAACAAGAGTACAAGAAAGAAAAAAATCAACAGAAGAAAATTGAATTAAAAAGCAACCACTTACCTATATCCTCACTAGCACATCGCACTAATCTTCGAGCCACATACAGAGGGTCTTCGCCTCCCACAAGCATCCTCGCCAACCAATACAGAGCGGCATTTTCATCACTCCCTCTTATTGACTTGTGCATTGCAGAAATGATGTTATAATGCTCCTCACCATTTCTGTCATAAAGAAGATGGTTTTTTTGTAAGCCCTCTTTTACATGAGCTACACTGATCAAAACTGTTAACTTTTCATTTGATTGCTCATTGTCAGTAGGAAATTTTCCATTTTGGGAGAGTTCTCCATTTTGTTGTGAGCACAGTCTGCTTGGTAAATCAGCATCTCCTCTTTTCCTGAGCTTTGCTGAAGCCACTTGAGATTGTATTGCAACTTGGAGGCCATTCAGTGCAATTCTAGCATCACCATCGCATAAGTTTGCTAAAGCTTTAATAGCATCATCTTCTATTTCCACATGATAATCACTGTCAAGGAAATATAAAATAATGTTATTACAACTTCACCCCACTGACACCTCAAATGCCCTTGGACACCCCCAGTTGACAAGTAAAATTGTCTGGCACTAGAAATGCAGAATAAAATCTGTTAAGTCTCACTACCAAGGGTCAAAGGGTTAAACTAGGTTTAGGTGACAATAATATTATTGCCCAGTTATACTGCTGAAACTGTCAAAATGCTGCGTTCTCACTCCATTACCACAAAGTGTCCGCAGGGGTCCTGCCTTGGGACTCTATTATTCTCTATCTATACTAGTCAGCTATTTAAACAATAGAGTGTTTCTGTCGAGGAACTATCGGCTGATAGTTGCCCCGCGGAAATTTGATGTTCTTAAAACAAATATTTGCCCGAGAAGCGAAGCTTCGAGGGCAAACATGCTAGTTTTAAGAACATCAAATTTCCAAGGGGCAACTATCAGACCGATAGTTCTGAGACATAAACACTCTATTGTTTTTATTGTTCACTACTAAATTTTCTTCCGCGCGCCAGCTCAAAAATCATGTTGAATTATTTTCAACTTTATTAGACGAAAGCCGTGTCAGCCAATGTAAAATTTGAAAAAGAAAACAAACAAAAACCCTCTTAATACAATTTCGATTGTTTATTTTCCATAAGGCCGCTTGTTTACAGAGGTATTTTCAGCGGACGACTACTATCCATCCGGGTATTTTCCTCGGACGGGCACTATGGGCTGATAGTGTCTCTCCGCGGACGAACACTATCGCATCATGTGATCAATTTAGACCAATAAGAATCGGAGAAAATTTAGTGGTGAACTATAATTTCCAATATTAACAACCACCTACCGAATGTCCGCTGTTTCACTGACGATACCCAACTCTATTTGGCCTTTAAACCTAATATACATCACCCTTAATGTCATGGAAGTCTGCCTTGATGATGTATGTCAGTGGATGATAAAAGATAAACTCAAACTGAACTACAGCACAGACAGCACAGACTGCCTCTCCATATTCGGTAACTAGAGAATTTCGGCTATCAAAACATTGGTACGTGGTTTGACTGCAAGTTTTCCATAGACCGTTTTGCAGATATGGTGGCCATTTTGATTTCTATTGTTTCAAATAGCTATTATGGGATGCCCTGTATTTGCCCCCTGGTCATCCCATAATGTCTTTCGAAACAACAGAAATCAAAATGGCCACCGTATCTGCAAAAAGGTCTATGAGTTCCCATAATATCCATAATATCCAGAATATTAGAAAGTATCTAAACCGCCATTATATCCAGTAAACCTGACTACTGCAACAGACTTTTGTTTGGTCTTCCCAACTCTCAGTTAGCTAAACTTCAGAGAGTACAGAATGCTGCTACCAGAGTAGGTTTACAGTAGATTCTGTCATGTCACCCCCTTACTTGTAGAACTGCACTGGCTACCTGTCAAGTTTAGGATTGATTACAAGATTATTGTGAGTCATTACTTTCAAGGACATGAATGGCCTTGTGCCTAAATATTTAAGTGACCTACTTTTTGTCAAGGCCAGATCCACCTGCAGCTGTTCTAATAATGAACTCATCCTGTCACCCCTGGCCAATGATGAAGACTCTTCCTACACAGGGGAGAGAGTGTTTGTTGGCATTACCCCCAAAATAGGGAACATGCTTCCAAACGATCTTAGATCTGTATCTGATCTCCCTGGATCCAAAGAGCACCTTAAAACATTACTTTTTAGAGAAGTCTCTACTTCTTAAGTTTTTACTTTAGAAGCAGTCTTATTGATTATTGATACTATTATTGATTGTTAGGACTCATTGTTATCTTTTATAAACTATTCAGATAATATTAGATCAGTAGTCTTAATTTAGCCTTTAATCATTGTACGAACTGTAGAAAGTTTTCTGTGAGGATGGACCAATGGTTAGTTCCTTTAATTTGTAGTTTTGTGGGGGGGGGGGGGGAAGGCTATCTCAGATTCTCTACCTCTAGTCCCAGAACACAAAAGCTTATAGGCTTTGCAGAAAACCTCTAGCCTAGCAATCTTAAGGTTATTATTTCTCTCTGTTAATAAAATACACCAAACCTGTATTCAGATGTAAGTAGGTCTTTGTTTCTGTTCCCAGAGTTAGCTACCACACTGGTTGACATTCCCATGCCGTCCATTGCATTCCGTAAGATCTGCTCTACATTATCAGAAGTGAGTTTTTCAAGGACTATGACTCTACACCGGCTAAGCAGCGCATTGTTTAGCTGAAATGACGGATTCTCTGTAGTTGCTCCAATTAATGTTATTGTTCCATTTTCAACATGTGGCAGAAATGTGTCCTGCAGAAAGTGAACAATGTACAACACACAATAAATAGACCTTATTCATGATATCCCTGTTTGACTGAAACGAACAAGCACTCGATGCTTGGCAGGGGGTAAAGATATTCCATCAGTCTGTAAAGTCTCCCCTTGCTGGCCTCAATTCCATCTTCCTTCTATTCTGACCACCAAAATATGAACCGTGGCCTATTAAACTAACTCACTCAGAGTAAAAAATGGGAGGCAATCTTTTATGGACCCATTTACCAAAGGACATGAAAACTGCTAACAAAGCACTACTAGTAGTAATTAACAAAATAAGAATTCTTCTTTATTATTACATTTATTTGACACGTTTTTTCAGAAAATGTTTTGTTTGTCTTACAACAGGTTGGACTGAACGCAACCATAAACTTATTTGCAATTTAAGTTTAAAATATGGATTATCACCCAGTAATTCTCCCTTACTATTTGTTTACCATTGTGGCAGTTGTCATATCCAACCAAGGATGAGAGGGACGTATACAAAACAAGGACCCCAGGTCCAATTTGGACTATCCCTGTGGACCACCCCTCATTCTGTAAAGTTACAAGCAGAAAATTCTTTAGACAAAAAGAGAGAAGTCACCCTTGCACTCTGGACACTTTCAGCAATTGTCTCTTTTAGACACCTGAAAAATTAAGGTGGCTCCAACGGGATTCGAACCCATGACCTCTGTAATGCTAGTGCTGAGCTATGAAGCCACTCAGTTGGGATAATTTGTAATTGGTAAAGGACTCGATGAATGAAAATTATGAAGGCATATTAATCCCTTTGGAGCCACCAAATAGGTGGTATAGGTGTCTATAAGAGACAATTGCTTGAATCAGTAGCCCATAACTAGGAGCGACCAACAGCCCTTTATTCCTGTCACAGCATTCACAGACCGCGACACCCACGGCGGATCTTGTGCTCACTATGATGCAGTGAAACTGGGTGGCAAAGTACTTCGTGGAAGCTTTAAAGAGAGGGGTATCTGGTAAAAGACTTAAAGTGAGATCTGACTTTATTATGTACAAGTACTTCATCTAAGAAGCAATGGTGTGGAGGGTTGAGTTGACGTCCAGCATCAACAAAGGTTGCGCCTTGCTGTATCCACTGACACCAGCAAAGGCAGTAATGAGACGAAATCTGCCAGAAGACTTTTTGATGAGGAAAGAAACACCATTAATAAACACTGCAAACACTAATATTATTGTGTCGGGTCTAATATCTTCATTGCTATACATATTTATTTATTTATTTATTTATTGTAATTTGAATATTGTTTTGAAATCCTTTTGCTCCTTCTTCAAGCAAGTTTGCTCCTAAAAGTTAGTTTGGACCTAGGAGCAAAATTGTTCCTAGAAATGAAAAAAAAATCCTGGACCAGAACTTCCTGTTGGCAGGATGAACTGACATGTCATTGGCAATCACGTCCACATCCAAATCTTTGACTACAAGAGCATGAAGGGTAAGAATTGCTTATCAGCATGCGAGAGAGCAAGGAGGGTCTTGACAACAGCAAGAAGGCTGACAGTGTCTCCTTGTAAAGCCTGTTGAGGTGTTTTAACAACAGGGACATAGACCATAGGCCTTCAGAGCCAGTGTGTCTAAGGTAAGCTTGAGCAAGTGGTGTCTGAAGTAGGCATTGAAATGAGGAGACTGTTTGGTGCTCACACGGCACGAGACAATCCTGGCTGAAGGGAAGGAGGGCTGAAGGAACAGCTGGGTCTTTGGTCCCATCTTCAACATCAGGCTACTTGTGAGACGTGCTTTGGCGAGGAACGCAAGGTCTTCAGGAGGTAGATGGGTACATTTGCTTAAGAAGTGACTGTCATTACAACCAAGGAAGGGTTACGGTTTTGGCACACGTTGGCCATGTAGCACTGAAATTTCAACAGACTTAACTATTAGTGGGACGAAATATACAGTGCTAGTTTTCTACCCATATGAACCATGTGTTACTTGAAGGTCATGGTTCAATTCTCACCCTGGTCAGAGTTTTTCTCAGTCCTTGTGTGGGCCCATTTCCGTTAGTAGGGCTAACGCTCCCATGGTTCATACGGGTAGAAAACTAGCACTTCACATTACCCTCTAGTAGTTAAGTCATTACAACCAGCTTGTTTGCATAAAAGGGCCAAGACTTGACTTGACACTTATTAGCGGACTGTTGGGAGCCTTTGCAGAAGGTGTTCTCTTTTTGCACACTGTAGCACGCAAGATCTTAGCATCAGCTGAGACATGGATTTCTTCCAGAAGAGGCTACACTGCTAGGAGATTTCTGGTTTAAGAGATGCAAGCCCTGGACCAGGACCTAAGCTCAGTTCCATAGCGATGTTATACCAGGCTGGGGAGAATAGTATGGATTAATCTTTACCAAGTAAGCTTTAGAGGGTAGATGATATTTCCTCAACTGTACAAGTGGTTACCCCACGGTGTGCAATAGTGCCATTCGCTACCAATAAGTTGTCCTCAATGAAGGACATACAGTGCTGGTGCAAGTCCTCAGGGCATTCGTATGGTTCAAGTTTAAATAAATTATGTGTACTTAGCTTCAGGTCCTTGTGTACTGTGTAGTATGACCGGAAAAACAGCTGTAAGTTTAACTACATTGCTATCACCTTGTGTGGAATACAGGTAGAAAAACCTTCAATGAACTGGCTTTCTCTTCATTTGAGTCGCTAGTAGTAATGTCCGCTGCTACCACGCCAGTAATGAGGACAAGACAACCAGCGAAATGTAACGGTTTAAAGGCTATAACAACTTGGTGACAACAATACGGCTCCCAAGCGAGACAAGAGGAACAACAACAAGCAAAATACGCATGCACGGCTAACATTATGCCTACTTGATGTGAAAGATCACATCAACTGGCCGGTTTGTGAGAGAAGTCTTAGTGACTCCGAGAGTTGAACCCAGACAAAAATAAATACTGTGAAATTGTTGTCAACATCAAGGTCACCAACATCACTCATTTTTATTAAAAATACTTTTTTGGGCAGAGGAGTTTTAAAAAAACCATATGGAAAGGCACTGGTGAAAGAAAAACAAGGCATCTATTCAGAATTCCAAACACCTTTTGGAGGAGGAATTTCCAGAAGGAGTCTGAAAGTGTCACCTTGCCTCAGGACCAGTATTCTCTGAATTCTCTCACATTACTAATTTCATGGGGTTAAAACTGGCCTTCTTGTTTCACGACCTCTGTCAAGGCAGTCTCTACTTAAAAATATTCATAACACACACAGTGTACTGTACCTGTTGCAGCTTATTGAATCTATGTATCTCATCCACAAACAAAATTGTTTTGCACTTGAACAATTGCTGATCATTCTTGGCCACTTTTACAACTTCTTTAACATCATTTATACCACTTGTTGTTGCAGACAGCTTCACAAACCGAGCTTTATTACTTCTCCCAGCTGAGTTGGCTATAATGTGAGCCAAAGTGGTCTGAACAAAAAATGAAATTAATTTTACTTTCTGAGCGATAAAAACAAGGCTACAAGCAAATAACCTCTTAATTCAGCAATATTATACAACATTGCAACAAACCGAATAAGTTTTGGTAGTTGTTAGACTATTTAATTTAGTTGCTAATTTTTCAAAGATTTGCAGTTGTCTGAGCCAGGAGAGAAAAACAACACTGCTCAAGGCAGGATTAAACTAAGTCATATAAAACTAAAATAAAGAATGCGACAGTCAACAACTAATTAACAACATCAATTTCAACACAACTGAACAGAAACTATGAAATTGTCTTTTTTTCCCACTATGTTCATCTCAGCTTACCTATCTTATTTAAGGGTCTCGGTGAAGGTAAATTTGGGCACCTCGCTCAAATTTTTTGTTTTTGCAAATCTTGAATCGGTGGGCTGTGAAGTATATTTTCCCAAAAAAAAAAGTTTCTGAAAAATTAATTATAAAACTGCTAAAATCGCTTAAATTTCTTTGTTTCTTGCCATGATCTGCATGCGAAAAATGATTGGCATATTATGTCAATCATGCGTGAAAGGATTGGGTGTCAATTGACAGCCTTCATGCTCGAACAATGTTTGGCTCAGCATAATTGCCTTTCAAGTTGGCGATGGAGTTGTTCAGCAGTCCCTGAACTCCACACAAAATCTTTAAGCTCCTGTCCCGACGGGTTATTAGATATTGCTTCCAAATTTTCAATTCTAATAGATGATTGTACTAACCCAAAAACCGTGTGAGAAATTTTTCGTTTGTCTTCGGAGACTGATTTTATGGCACTTCTTCTGCCCAAATTAAGTGCGAGATGAGAGTTTCCACTTTGATGTGCAATATTTCCTTCAATTCTTTACATTTCAAAAATTCCTCAGACGGTATTGGAGTGCATTCATCTGTGACTAAGATGCAACAAAGTGCAGCGATTTGCGCAATAAAGTGAAGAGGAAGGAACTTCTGCAGTTGAGACTTGGTTCTTCTGAGTTTGAGGCCTCAAAACTAAAAGGCAATATTAAATACCAAAAAACTAAAACTTTATTCAAATAATTCAATCTATTACCGGTAGCTTTTAGTCTTATCCTATACAAAAAATTTCATTTTTCCACGGACACCTCATTTTCCTCTACAGAGACCTTATTAATTAAACTGACACAAATGTTAAAGACATTTTCCAACTTCAGCCAGGGCTCTTAGGAATAGTCATCTTTTCTTTAATATTCCCCCAACTACACTCTTCTTCTCTTTCACCGTTAAAGGCTCCTGACAAAAGTTGAAACACTGTGCAAGGTTTGTTGAGTTGCAATGATGTCAAACCAAAAGCGGGTTATTCCACGACAAAATGCTTCATCATGGCCACCCCTCCCCTCAAGAGGTGATTTTCTGAATGGCGGTCACATTTATAATTTTTTTGTCCACGTGCAAATTAGCCTACCAAGCCTCGTTTTAGAGCAAGAATTCTTTTCAATTCACTGTATGGTATCGAGGCTTGGTAGGCTAATTTGCACTTTGACAAAAGAATTATAAATTGACCGCCATTTATGAATAAGGTCTATAGGATTGATCTTCTAGATAAAGGTATGGGGGGAGAGGGGGGGGTAGTTTGGAAATCCAGGAGAGAGAGGGCAGTGATAAATATCTTGTCACGGAGGAGGAAGAGGGCTGAAATGCCATTTCAGGAATTACACACTGGGGACCTTTAGATCGGAGGACAAGGACAAACGACTGCGAGTACAAGTTCCTTTCTGAGCCCGCGCACTTCAAAATGTGTTGGCCTCCAAATCTCATCTGCATGCTCAGTACGAAAAACTCCTCCTTGTAGTCGTCCTCGTCCTCCTATCTAAAAAACCCTAATGTTGGCTCACAGTAATATGAAATGCTAAATATGCCATCATGTTGGCTGTCAATGTTGCATCAAAACCCAAGATCACATTGAGATGTTTACCTTCCCACAGCCAGGAGGTCCCCAAAAAATCATGGAGGGGATTTCCTCAGCCTCGAGCAAGGTCCTTAAGAGACTGCTACTTCCTAAAACTTTTGATTGACCAACGTATCCTTCCAAAGTCTTTGGGCGCATTAATTCAGCCAGTGGCATAAACTGACTGGTCTTAGATTTATGTCCAACTTTTTTCTGGGAAAAAGACGAACTTGAACGGTGGAAAGATACCGCCTCCTTCGTGCCTGAATGTATCGGTCCATTCAAAGAGTTTCTCGTCATCTCAGAAATGTCTTTTCCTTCATTTGACTTCAGTCTTTTGAAAGAAGTATTCTTGTTCGATTTTCCCGCCAAAGGTGGTGAATTCAAAGAGTTGTTAGATAAACTTCTTTTCCGTGCTCCTGACGGGGGGCTTGTCATCGATAAAGTATTTCCTGGTCTCTTTCCAAAGAGATCAGCAGCTTTAGCTGATAAACTATGAGTAGAAGAAGAGTTACGCTCAAGCTTTTTCATTCCAGCGATCTCATCAGCACTCGATGCAGTCTCCTTTGATGTCAAACATTTATTTGCATGCTCGTTCACGGCACAAACCGGGAACGATACTCCACAAATCGGGCAGTCTACATTGTTAGCTTGAGGCATCATAATTTATATTCGGAAACCCCGCTGAAAAAGCTGGTTTGATTTTAAGCCTACATTTCTTTGCATGATCAATCTACAAGACTTTCACTGGGTATTGTATACCTTGTCATGTATGCTACTGTCTGGCGTCCATCAATGACGTCATCTACTCTTGCAGAACAACATGGCGGCTGGATTTCGATCTTATGTATGGGATCCATGTTTAATTATTTCGCAAATTGCCGCCATTCAATGTGTTTTCTACTTATTTTTAGCATTTTGGATTTTACTTGTTGACTTCTGGACGGGATCTACACGCTCCTTAGATCAATTTTTTAGACCCAAGGTAAAAATAACAACTTGCAATTGACAGCTCAACTTTAAATTTATGATCATCGTTTTTACTGTGCTTTTAACGATCAAAATTTGTTGTTCGTAGGAACTAGAGTTTTCGTCTTTTAAAGGAAAAGTAACGATGGCAGCATTTTGTCTAAATGCTTTAACTGGGTAGGTGGAAAGAGTGCTAGTAGAGTCTTTCTCCAGTCTAGCTCTCCGTAAGCTGACGTAAGATCTAAGCTTACATACCCACGACAGAATTTTCAGAATCTCATGACGTTAGATAGTTATTAGGGCTAAAGTATTGCTATCTTCAAACTGTGTATAAATGCAGAGGTTTAAAGTTAGGTATGTAAGGACAATGATTTCGTATCCGCTTAAGTTCTTTTGATCCAAGGTTGTCTACATGTCCTACGGGATAGAATGGTGGAATGACGAGATGGAATGGTGGAACGGCGCAATGCATGGAATATTCTAAAATACGGAAAAAATCGAATATTTTGAAACGCAAAATATATGGAACATTCTAAAACACGGAATGCACTGAATATTCTAAAACGCGGGATGAGAGGAAAGTCTTTTAAAGAAGGATATGCTGTAAATTTTACATTTCCTAGCGACATGTCCTCGCGGGATATCCTCATTCGTTCGCCGAATTTGAGTGTCATTTCTCAAAAATTCAGCGAGGAAGGCGATCCTGAAATCCATGATAAAGCTTTCTCAACATGATTGGTGCAAGAAACCAGATTAAAGGAATTCGAGTCAAGCATTTGAGTCTATTCAAATCTACCAACCAGCGCAACGGGACTGTTGGCTTGCCAACGGTCACGTTCACTGAAGCTCACGTTCAGCGAAGGTATGAGGACATCCCTAATTGATCGGATGCTAGTGTTATTAACGTGAGAATTTCACTGCTTTGGCGTCAGTTCCCGCTTGAACAAGACAAGGTCATTGGCTGGTGGCTCGGAGTTGCCTGCCTTGTCAATTTTCTTGACTCTCTAACTGGTGGTCAAGAAAAAATCTCGCAAAATGATGCCTAGAACAGCTCGGAAAGACCAAAAAAACATAACACATGGCTCGGTTGACACTTAGTTTGATCTTTCGTTGATTTATTTGCTTTCAAACTTTATTGCCGAGCAAATCGCAACCGCTGTAATGTATCTATCCTTCTACAGATTGATAACAACAACACCGACAGAAGATGGTCCGCCTGTGACCGATCATAACAACATCTGCTAGGGAAATCGTGTATGAACGAATCAGGTTT
>NC_090869.1:21782510-21810010 GCF_036669935.1 Montipora foliosa | reverse complement strand
ATAGTCAATTGTCCATGAATTTATTGCTAAGTAACTACCTGGATACAATGCAGAAATCAACAATAATTTTTTGAACAAAGTCTTGATTGTCAAGGAAAAAGGAACCTAAAGTCCCCAAAGAAAAACCTTTGAAAGCAGAGTACAGAACCAACAAATTCAACCCATGAATGAATTAAATGAAAGAGAGAAGTGATTCTCGCAGTTATCTGGACAATTCAATTATTATTGTCTCTTAAAGCCACTTGAAAAATTCAGGTGGATTCAACTGGATTCAAACCCATGACCTAGACAACGATGCCAGTGCAATGCTCTACCAACTGAGCCATGAAGCCACTCAGTTGGGAGCACGTCAATTTGTCAGGCTCGTGTTTTCCTGTGAAAGGAGTCAATCAATGAAAGATCATAAAATTAATGCATTATTTGAAGCGGGGGCTGTATGTGAAAAGGAGAATGGTTGTAGACACCACTATGCCCACACTTAAATTAAGTAAATATAAATATTAATTGATGACCCCTCCCCACAGGGGGTTTTCGGAGCCAATGAGACAAATCATTCAAACTAATACAAGAAATCATTTAAGAATCCCAACAGACAGAACAGTTTTGCTTTCAAACAATGGCAACATGCTGAATATGAAACTAAATCAACAGCTGTACTGAAAATTACGTTCAATACTGAACTGAGTTCCAGTCTGGAATAAACATCAAGCAAAAATGATAACAAATTAATAATGGTAAAATCAACCCTTGAAGATTGTTTTTACTACCTGAATTGATAATAGTTGTATCTGCACCTTGATTGAGAAGGAAGGTTTTCATTTTAGCCTTGTGAAACAAAAGAAATAACCACTTGTTAAAGAGTCTGCCAAACAAAAATGTCTGAACAACAGAAGTGAGAAGGAATCTCAACTATAAACCTTAGTGAAAGACAATCTAAGTGAGGTATTGAATGTGTGTGGGAGTGCAAGTTTATGTCATTCTTAACTTACAAGGTGGTTACTGAATGTTACCTGGTCATATTGGCAAGCAATGTGCAATGCAGTGTTTCCAATAAGGTCTTGCCTGTTGATCTATATTAATAACAGAGAAAAGGAATAACAGATACTCTAGCTTATGTTAAAGAACCCACAAACTATGGAAAGAGAATGGCACAGGGTCACCAGCTTTGTGGTCAGGGCTTGAAATGAGTCCAAGATCACTTTGTAGCTTGCTCTGCAAGCTACTTTCCTCAAGTAAGTATTTAACCCTTTCACTCCTATGGGGTTCCCCATTGACGAGTAAAATCGTCTGGCATTAGACAGAGTAAAATCTAGAAGTGTCACTCTTGGGAGTGAAAGGGTTAATCTGAGCAGGTATTGGTATTTTGGAAAAGGGTCATTCCACATTACAGACATTACATTCAGAGAGCAATTTTCATCCTTTACATCTTTTTCGTATAAACAACTGTCATATGTTAATCTAATTACCAGTATAAAAATAGTTTGATTTTATTTGAAAGGGCTGAGAATGTTTTTGTTTTCAACTCCATTACGGACATTACAAAAAAAACCCTATGATTTTACAGGTTCACTTGACACTTCTATTCCTGTGAATTTACAACAGTAATATTGATACTACAATAATGAGGAGAATTGAGGTGGATAACAGTTTATAAAAATCTAGTTGTTTGTTATAATTTTTGTTAATAGGTTTTGAGCTGGGTGTTAAATTCTGTGTTACGGACATTGCACTGTATTTAACACAATTCAAGTGAAAAGTTATTGAGTTGAGTTAATATTTTGGTTTATTTATGGTCTTGTGGTGATTGACGATGTTAAATTGTTAAAAAATGTCAAAAAAAGTTCATATTTTTAAAAATAATTTTAAAGCTTTTCTTTGCAGTACATAGTTGTGAACTTTAGGATCCTTTAAGTCTGTGGATGACCTCATATAGAGCACGCTCAGTAGAATTCAGTGTTATTGTAGCCTGCAATACAGCCGCCTCTCTCTTGGACCGATCAGCGAGAGCCTCTCTCGCTGATCGGCCCAAGCGGCGGTTAGCCATAAGAGGCGGCTGTATTAGCAGGCTAGTGTTATTGAGCATATTCCAACTAGAGTTTCCGCTGTCTCTTGTTTGTCCCTGTACACATTTCCAGTTCTGTCACCATTTCCAAATTGTCATCATTATCAGTTGTCATTGCTCTAAAATGATGCACAAGATACTATAGCTGTAAGATACTGATAACAAAAGCAGCTTTACCCTACTGCCTTACCTCTACCAACTCAATTCAGGAAAGGCCAGATCCCAATATATTTTTTCGCTAAAAGAAATCTTTGCACCTGTTCAAAACACATTGTGGCCATTGTTTCCTTTTTATAACAAATCCTGCCTTCAAAACTTGCAACAAACCAAGCATCTTCTGTTCACGACCAAGTTAGAAGGGGAGTGGGTTTATTCCTGATTTGCCATCACATTCTACTTTGCATGCATGTTTACAAAGGGTTAATTCAATGTAAATCAGTTTGTGACGTCAAATCAGGATAGACCCACTCCCCTTCTGACTCGGTCGTGAACAGAAGATCCTTGGTTTTTCGCAAGTTTTGAAGCCTATAAAATGGAAGGATTTGTTAGAAAAAGGAAGAAAAGGCTGCAATGCGTTTCAAACAGGTGCAAAGATTCATCTTAGCGAAAAAAATAATTTGGGGTTAGGTGCACTTTACAAGAACTTTGCATCAACCTCATCAATCATTATACTAGAATAAAGGCTGTAATTATTATTCACTGCACCTCTGCTCCATACTCTAAAAGAACTCTTGCAGCGTCAATGGAGCCATATTCAGCAGCACCATGGAGAGGGACACCCTAAAACATAGCATCCAGATTAATAGTCCCCAATATCCTTTCGTCCTTCAGCATTTGGATGTACAGCGTATTAACGTTTTCATTACATTTTAAAGTATATGGCAAATTATGCATTACACTGAGCTTGGATAAAAGTGCCAGAAATAATCAAATAACTCAGACCTGTAATATTTCATCTTTTACATTCGGATCCATTTTCCCATCAGTCAACAGGTACATGACTACCTGGAGAAGTAATAGAAGATTATTGATTTATGATGAATTCATTCAGGGAAAGATGTTATGGCTAATTTTTGTATTTGGCTATAGAGAGCTGAGTTATCATTGACTGCGATGAAATATGGTTAAGTTCACAGATGAGTAAACAATTAATAGTTAGTGTATACTAAAACAGTGGATAGCGTTGAAGGCATGCTCTGACTGGCTACTCAAACTCCCAATATTTTTTGCTCTTCACCTCCAAGCAACTTGCCCAGGATTTGTGCCCAAACATATTGTAATTGTTGCAGGAATAAATGAGTTAAAATCATCTTTTGTTGCTAGCTTATCTCACTGTTATAGAATGATACTAAAAACAACTATTCACCTCAATGTTGGTGGCTAGTGGTGGATATTTGCCTTGCCACTTCACGGCTCAGTAAATATCCATCCCTAGCCACCTCCACTTCGATGAACACAACTGATTAGTCAGTACAATACCTTTGAGGAATTTCTCTCCGCTCCAAGATGTAGGATTGTCTTGTTGTCTTGAACTCGGGTAAATCTAATGTTCTTCTCTTCACGTAAATGTTTAACCTAAAATGTGTTACAGAAAATTTCAAGTTGACAACAGAAAGTTGACCAGCAACAAGCTACCAAAGCAGAAGTCTTAAATATTGAAGTGTTGAATATACTGTTTTTGACATTACCACGTCAATATCATCCACTTTTACTGCCTCCCACAAGTCCCAGTACTCATCTTCAGTTGCAAGATCCAGGCCCTGGGAAAACGTCAAGCATCATCACTTACAACAACGACTCAACTTGACTATAAAATAATTACTATTCGAAATGACATATCAAGGATGTGGCATTCAGTTTGGTTCAGTAAGAACAAAATTACCATCTTACAGTACACCTGTATTAAAGTCTGGCTAAGGGCAATAGGAGAAATGCTGAGATGCACAAAAAGAACAACTGCATTGAAGCAATCATCTCCTTCAGAGCAATATCACAAGAATGTACATGTACCATTTCAATAATCTCAGTCCTGGCAGCATTGCAGGGCAATGATTATTACCACCTGGGACCCGTTTCTCGAACATCCCAAAAACTTTTTGGCCCGAGAAGCGATTATAATGAAACTACCATTTGCTTGTTTTGACAAGCAACTTTCTTTTGACAAGTTTTCAAAATTGCAAAAAGCAAAATTAACGAGATGCTTCCGTGAAGCATACACTGGGTTGCCTGTGGTACATGCTACAGAAAATCAGAAGGCACTGAATTGTGTGGTATTGAAATACAGCATTCCAGTCTCTGAAGAATAACAAATAAAAGAGAAGTGAGAAACATTGGCCTCTGGGCTGACATGTTGATAATTTTCAAGTTCCCTCACAACTTCATTTCACCACAAGTGTGCCCTCTGAGCATCTGACAGCTTTGTAATACTAAATTTCACTGAAGTCAAGTCCTGTTCCGCGGGGTTAGTGTTGGGATGGGAGACCAAAACAAACCCCTCATAAAAAACAGAAGCATCTGACCGAATACTATTAACGCTAACAAATGCGAACTCAGCAAGGTACAGATTTTGTTAGCTTGCTTTATGCAAAACAAATATTGATGAAAAAGCAAATAACTATTGATACACAGTTTTTAGAAAGAGCAGAAGGAAGTTTCCGGGACGGGCGATCGAGAATAAAATATTTACGACATGAAAACAACATTAATTTTGAACCATGAATATAGAATATAAAAAGTTACGATCAGCGACAAACATTTTGGGAGATTTAAGTAAATTGCAAAATCGAAAGTGACATGGCCGAAATTCAGCGGGCGCCGTGATTAAGTTACCCTGGCATGTTTACTCGCCAAACAGTGAAGCATCTGTGTCAAATGATGGCAAGATACCGGGTTTTTGTAAGTTTCTTTTTCTGTCAAGTGTTATAAAGTTTGAAATGAAATGAGCGAAGTCAAAACAAAGATCACAATCGCCCAACTCTTGTTTATGCAAAGTCAAAATTACTCTCCAAGACGCGTACAACGTTATTTTTCACCAGGTAATTCCATCATTTTGGAAATAGCAGCTACTTTATTATTCATCTGCGTCACAAGTTTTCACTGATTTTGGGGCTCATGTTGTTGAAACTCAAGCACGCTTCCAACAGGCCTGTGAACCCTTCCTGCTGACTTTCCATTATTGAGCTCCATAAGGGTATATTTTGTTTAAGGATCCACTAAAACGCCATTCGCGTTACATGACTTTCGACGCCATTGCAGGATAAGTTAATGATTCTACTGTGTCAAACAGAGAAATCTACGCAGTTCCACTACCCTCTCGATCCTAAGAAAATACGCGCAGAAGGCTCTATGCACAAAGACACCACTTACCAGGGTAGTGACAGGCAAGACTTTTACCCACACGGAAAAAAAATAAAAATAATAAAAAAAGAAAACAAATAAACTAAACGCAGACCTCGACTGGGTTTGCCATAGGCAACCCAGTAATGATTCTGAAGTTTGACGACTTAAAATCCCTCTGTTCATAAGATACAGAGGGAGTTGTGACACCCGATAAGGGCCTGAAACATTTCAGGAGTTTCAAGAAACAGGCCCCTGAACCTAGTTGAATGACCTTGCTTCCACAAATCCCCCATAGCTCAGTTGTCGAGCATGTTAACTAGTCATTGAAAGGTCACAGGTTTGGCTCTTGCAAAGGAGCACTTAAATTTTTCCAAGTATCTCCGAGTCACCATTAAAAAACTATTTTTGCATTTTATTTCACCTGTTAAAAAGAAGAAAAGATGCATCATGCAACTGGCAATTTGTTCAAGGTTTTGCTTCAAAATGGTTTAAATGGTGGCTAAAGACTTTTAAGCTGATCAATAAGTATATTGAAATATAACTTACAGTACATAAAAATCTTGTGAAAAATACAAATAAAATTACTCAGACAAGAAAATGCTCTAATAATAATTATTGTTGACAAAAACAATTTTGGTTATCTGAGGTTGTCTTCCAGTGACAGTGTATGTCAGTGTTATGACCTCAAATTCATAAATGCTATTTTTATATATAATTATAACAGGTAATTTTGCTTACAGTTCCTAGGAAAATGTATTGTCTAAAGAAGATGACAGTTCAACAAAAGAGAGTTATCCATTCTTTACTTTACACCTACCAATATCTCTTGAGTCTTTTTAGGGCCATTTCTCTCCTCGTGTGATGACTTTCCTTCGATCTGTTCATGTTCCCCGTTTATCAGGCCATCTGCTATCCCTTGATTGTATTTGTCCACAGCTCCTTTGATCTTTTCTTCAAGATTTTCTTGATTGGCCATTTCATCGCAAGCATTGATCTGTTCACTGTTTACGTCCAAATTTTCTTTGCCTTGAGGAGGCTCTTTTCTGGTTTGTGTACCAGACAAGGGAAAACTTTCTTCATCTATATTTTCAATCAGTGTGTTAAAACTGTTTTCATTTGCATCATTACCACTGAGGTCTTTACTTCTATTTGAATTTATCTTGTCTGATACAATCTTGTCCGGTGCATCCTACAATGAAACAAACCTGAAAGTTGCATACTAAGTACATGTATATGTAATTAATTAAAAAATACTCAAACACAGACACTCTGATATGTATAAGGGGGTTTCTCTTCACTTTTTCCCATTAATAAGAAACATATTAAAGAAACATAAATCCACCTGCGAGGCTGCCTTTAAGGCAAGACGAATATTCAGGAAAACTTGTTCCCAACTACTGAATAAGAAAGTAAGGAAGAAAGACCTTTCCATCTGGTTCTGTGTAAATGATCTAATAAAAACTTGAATTAAACCACTACACCAATTAATTTTATTGGAAGGTAGGAGCAGTAAAAGGTACAGTGTAGCAAGAGAGAAGACAGCACTCTCCTCAGCAGCAAGGTCTCCATGGCAACCAAGCCACAGTCCATCTCCCAGGCTACTGTCAACACATCAATGAGAAAAGTGTGGAATGTACACTTACCCCAAAATATGGGAGGATGGGACAGAAAAGAAGCAAGCAAGCAAAAAATCGACTCAAGCCAAAGCACATGGCAATACCCCTGCAAACCTCCATGGAGTTCCCCTCAAATATCCCAGGCAAAATCGCTGCATTGGGTTGGTTTTAACTTTCCCTAAATTACATTTATTCTCATCAAATACATCTTCCATAATTTGTTATGGCATAATCTTGCATCAATTTTATCAGAATAAAAAAAAATAGAATCAGATGTTTCATACCACAATAACTGAAAGATCCTCAATGTTACTTTGTTGTGCTTGCACAGAGGTAAGAACATTTCCTTGATATTGTGTGAAAGCGGCTACTTTCCCAGCTTCATTTTCCCCAGTAATCATTGTAATTCTACCCTCTACCTACAATAAAGGGGTAACAAAAAACAAAAACAATTCATTGTCACAAAATGTCTGAGTTCAAAGAGATTGATTTCCTTAACACGTTTTTTTGCTCAAACTGAATTTTCACTAACCTGAGGTGAAATTTTTGTGTGTTCCCTTTCCAAGTCTAGGAAAAATTCTTGAGATGGCGTTCGACTTCCATCCTCAATGAAATTGGTCGGTCTATGTCGCCTGTAAGCAAAGAAGAAATGATTCAGAAATGCTATAAAAGGTATATTAATGGTTATACTTCCTCAGCTTTGTGTTATTTAAAAAATATTACTGTATTTTTCACCTACAGTGTACGGCACTCAACATGGAACACTATGTTTCAGATTTAAAATCTGTTAATAGTAATGTTGCAAAACAAGTGTACCATTACCATTCCTAAAGCCTTATTGATTTTGGTTAGTCTAGTAGTCCTTACAAGTAGAGCCACCCATGCTGAATAGATGAAAGACCCTTCAGGCTACAATTATTGGGCTGAGGGCTGACAACCTTCTCACGTAAAAATAGCATCACTATTACAGATACCAGTCCTAAGTTGCAACTAGAAATACAACGAGGACAGGTAACAGTAACTGTCAAAATTTGCCCAACAAATGTGTAATTTTTTTTTTTTTACAGCGGTTATCGGTCACACGTTCTCCTCAACAACATTTTTTTTTATAATTTATTTAGAAACTAAAATTGAGGTGAAGGCAATCAAATGTTTCGGTAATTGTGAAGAAGAGCTCCCCAAAAAACCTGTCGGCCGACTGTCGGTCAACTGCTGGCCGACAGTCAGCCGACTGTTGCCCAACTGTCGGCCGACTGTCCACGCTTCTATGAGCAGGGATCACATCCTGCTCTGAAATAAAAAAAAAACGGCTCCTTTAGGAGCCACCAACTTTGCAAAAGTGAATGAACCAACAGATCAAATAGTTCTAGACAAATAATTAAAGACTTCATTAAAAGGGTTTCGAAGGAAGGGCATTTAGGGGATTGGGAACTAGAAAAAAAATTTAAAATGGCGGATAAATGAATAGGTAACAATGTGGGCAAGTATCGCTAGCCAATGCTAAAAACAGTGGACAAAAGCCATATTAGTAGTATAAGTGCTGCTCAAGGTATCGTTATGAACTGCCTTTAACTCTTTTCGTGTAGTTTAGTCTGAAGCAATAGACAAGTAAATGCTTACAATCATTTTAGTTTGCTCCGCGGACAGGTTACCGACACGTTAACAACAGGTTGCCAACAGGTTGCCAACACTTTGGCCTCAAACATAACAAAAACTGTCGGCCGACAGTTGGGCAACAGTCCGCCGACTGTCGGCCGACAGTTGACCGACAGTCGACCGACAGGTTTTTTGGGGAGCTCTTCTTCACAGTTACCAATGTTTCCATGACAATAGTCCTGTTCTTTTAGCAGCAGTTGAATTCGTCCTCGAAACATTGGCGATTTGATAACCGCTACGAATAATTATAATTGTCTGCACTATTTCTTTCTGTCTGATTGTTTTCATCACACCAATTTTCTCACCAAATATCATGCTGAGTTGTATCACACACATTTTCCTTCACCTCCTGTTTGCCTTTTATGCATTCTCTACTCTTCCTGTTAGTAGCAGGTTTACATAATTTTTAGATTTATATGCATTAGCATGTACAGTTACTGTAGATTTAAAACTCAGAGCAATATGCAAAACAAAATTAATGCCAGAGCTTGAGGTTAATATTAAGAACATGTTTTAAGAGTAATCTTGTGCAATCAGTATTAAATTTATACTGTCTCAAAGACCAGTGTATTGAACTATAATTACAAGTTTAAAATCTCATTTCTGAGGTTAGAATAACATCATTTTGTTTACTTCTTATTTTAATGAATCACTTTTCTATTGGTAAGATGTGAGGTTTGAACACATTTTAAACTGAGGTTTTCATAAATCTTTTGGCACAATAATTTTTTTGTTGAAGTTAGTGGAATGATGTTGAAACAAAGTTAACTGTGAACATAAATTTTAGTAGTTCAGAAAAATGTGACACTCACATTATTAAACTCTGCCTGTGTGGGGATTTTGATTTGGTGACGCCTCTTACAATGTTAATTGAACGGAAATGATTCCTCACTATTGTGCTCAATACCAGACCATTTTCTTCATCCACCTGCAGGAAATACCATAGTGATACATTAGTAGAAAACAGTTCAAACATTTCTGAGCATTGGAAATGGTGAGATGCCACTGTACCCCCAGAACAAAATGAGTGTTAGACCAACCCAAATTACATCCCATTACCTTTTTTGACAGTATTTGTGTTCTTTAACATTCTACAAAAACACTGCTTCAAACAAGGTCCTCTATGTCTTTTCTCTTTTATTTCACCAGGATCATCATCACATCATTCTTTACCTTTGGATTCTAGAATAGTTTGGTGTGGCTAATATCTCCAAGCATTAATTTACCCTCCCCCTCACAACTATGATATACAACAGAGGATAAACCACAACACCAGGAAAACTCCATTCTTTACTCTTTGCGAAGAGTGTGTAGGTTCTTTTAAATCCCAAGAAGTTATGAACATAACCCAATAGGATATTCATGCAGTAGTCCAGGCATGCTACCCACCGTTTATCAACACATTTTATTTTAGTATTTGCGCACACCATTACAAACCTTAAGGCAACATTTTTACCTCAGTTTTTTGTAAAGACCCCGAGGGTTGGTTTTGCCCATGGCTAACCCACAACCTCTCATACTGGAGGTGGGTACAAGGTGCATGTAAAACAATGATACCATTAGTCTATCACTAATGCAGCAAGAGCTTAAGACAAAAAAGACATCGAAAACAAACTGCCTCTTCACTTCATATGCCCTTGCCATAATCATAAATGTAACGTTGTTTCTTTTACCATTTAAAACAAAATTATTATTAATAAAAGGTTCTGCTCACCACAACTGTGGCCTTTGAAAAGACCTTGTATCCATCTTTGCCCTTAGAGAGATATGACTTTGTGCAAACTTTGTATTTCTGGGAAACAAAAAACAAAAAATTAATAAACATCTTGATTTTATCTGACTATTGATCTTTGCAAACAAAACGATTGGCCAAATGAACCAAAAGGGAATTTTGGGGTCCAAAAGTTGATTGCCAGCAAAATGGGCCCTCGAGCTAAACCTGTGGACTGCACTAGACTCTTCGTATTCTTTGGCAGTGGATTCACTCAAACTCTGAAGTCATAGTCTTCATAAAGAGTTTAGAAACTTAGGAATACAAAATAGTATTCAATCAATAGCATAGTAGTGTACAAGGAAATCCCTTAATTCACTAATGGCTTGGTGGAAATCACTAAAAATTATATGTGTTTATCACATCACTATTTCTTGAGGTTCATTAACACCTATATGCTGAAGGGGATCTTGATGTTACGAGTAGTCACAATGGATAGTTTTTGTTTTGCCACTATGGATCAAAAGTGAATCAGTTAATTCCACAAACCTTGCTTTTGTCAAGTGGCTCATCGTTAATTTTCACACTATTTTTAAGTATCCTGAAGCCAGGAGCATTGCCAGGGTTGAAAGAAAACCTCATTCCAGCAACCTAGATTAGACAATTAAATCACTTTGAAGATTAGAAGAAAATAATAATTTGATGTCTATAATAATCAAGTATCATTCTATGAATAGGATTTAGATTTAACGGTAACAAAAAAATTCTTCAATCAAAGACTACCACTACATTCACTACAGAAATTTTCACAGAAAACAAAACAAGCTTGTCAAACATTGATTGACCTATATTTTGATCTTGTGGATATTTCAGCTGGCTGTAAGTGGTGCTCCAAGGTCATACAAAGTCATGGACCATATAGAGGCTGCCAGGGGCACCATAGTATGCTTTTGGTTCCACCTTGTTGAGCTGAGTCGTTGCTGTACTTTGTAACAACGACTAGCGAGACAATTATTATAACAATTATTAATTATGAGCTCCAATACCAGCAGAGTCTAGTTCACAAGGTTTAAACTTGCACTTTGTTGACACAAAAGAAAATCTGATTCAAAAGCTCAACAGGTGTGCCAACCAAAAATTTGCTATGGACTGAAGTACTCTTTTAAAGGAACCTTTGTAAGTAAATTTCCTACTACTTTTAGGAATGACCACTTTTGTATACCCTGTTCAGATCACCTAGTTTATCCTGTGTCAATTCATTATAAATCATCATTAAAATGTCAAAATTATTATTGTATGATTAATAATTTTGTGCTGGTCATTTGAGGAAGAACACAAACTACTTCCCAAAGATAGTGGATAATCCCAAAAGGACAAGGACAGGGGACACTGACCAGTTGGGTAATTATAAGTCAAGTCAACCTTAGAAACTGTAAGTGGTCAGGGGGTCCCTATGGTCGTCCACGTTAACTAACTACGAAATCCTTGTAAAACCACCCTAAGATCAAGAGTAATAAGTGAGCTAACACTAAACCACTTTGTGTTCCCCTTGGTTCAGGGAAATCCACCAAATTCTGTCTTGTGACAGGTCTTTTAGATCCAGCTAGTACCTTCTTAGGCTCGATTGACCAACGGGTGCTACGTCACAGACAAACGATGCCGACCAGAGATCCAGCTGTCCTTAAGGAGGAGGATGTTAACCACACTCCTAAAATGGCTGGAAATCGAGCCTAGTAACTTTTATATGCTTGTGAATACTACAGCAAAAATTTGGTCAGTCAATGGCTGAATGCACTCTCCTTACTAAGTGTAGTGATGAAGATGGTACATGATAACCCCAGTAAGTAAGTGGAGTAATGTATTTTTTCATAGTGACCCTGTGATGTGCAAAAAGCCCAGTAAATACTCCTTTTCAGGCTTTAACCCTACAACCTTCTGATTACTAGCTTGATTTCTCTACCACTGAGGGATTGGAGACTCATGGGTTTAGAGCTACAGAAGACTCCTGAGCAGAGCACCTGAACTATTAATCAGGCAGTTGAGGAAGGAGCACATGGAAATGATAAACCATATCTCTTCCCTCTCCTCGAGAATGAACAGAGATGGCTTCATACAGACATGCACATACCTGAGGAAACCTTCCCTCAAGTTTGGGCCACTGGCTGACTCCATTTTCCAGTGCGTCTAAAATTTGATCACCTTGAAAGTATTGAAAGAAAATATCTCAAAAGGGATATAATGAACAAATCAAAAGGAAAGCTTCAGTAGGAACTCACAAGAAAAAATTGCTCCTCCACAATTCAACTTGTTTATTTTTTTACAAATATTTGTAAATTCCCGTGTAGATTCTCCACTCGACAAAGCTGAAAGCTACTGCTCTTATCAAATTGATAAGCACATCTCCAGAGAGAAAACTTTGTCCATCAAACTTTGCAAAACTTTCACTAGCTATTTGGCTAGTAAGCCTAAAAGGTATCCAAAAGCTCTGGAAATAAGCTCACCTGTGAGTTCCAATACCACTAGAATGTCTGGCATGGGTAAGATGGCTGAGAGGTCCTGGAGAAACAAGGTTGGAAATCAATTGACCCTTTACATAAGCACTACTGCCATTTCAACAATAATATGTGTATATTTTAAGCGTCTTGTCTATGACATGTTAACAAAAGACTTTTCACATAAAATAATATTGTCATTCAATTACTATTGGTGCCATTTATGTTAAGTGTCCATCCATCAATACATACATGTACCTCAACCTAGCATGATCTCTGAGTTTCAACATACATGTAGGCTTATTTTCAAATTCACTTTGGTTGTTAACATCTGGCATTGCCTCAACCTATCAAACCCAGCTTAAGTGGTAGTTAGTCTTTTGAGAGATACTATTTTAACGATTTTGTCAGTTTAACTGGGAATAATGTTTGTATTATTTAGGCTGCACGGTTTGGCTTGCCATGGCTCCTGGTTTAGTGTATAAAAAAGCTTCATAATTGGCTAGTTCTGTTCTTTCACAGTTGGAATGGAACAAGTGTGGTGAAAAACCTTATGAGGACCAATCCTTTAAGATGCAAATTGTACAAACACCTCAGGCATTTTAGAGATGTATTATGTGCCATATGATATTACTTTGTAACACGTTTTTAATAGTCACACTGTGTCCTTAGTCTTGGATTTGTAGTACCACATAAGTTTTGTTTTTGTAGTGAGAACATCTTGTTTTATAGTGTACATTAACTTAATTTTGTACAATGTGTTTTTGTAAATTTCTACAATACTGCTTGAAATTATTTGTGCATAATTCTGTTTTTTCCTGAGGCAATCTGCAGAGTGAATCTTCATTTTGACTGAGACAAAACCTTATTGACAACAACCAAAACCCACAGTTTTTGATTATTGCTAATGATTGATTGCAAGGGTTGATTTTTTTAGTTAAAGCATGGGCAAATATTTAAATAACATAACTTCATTTGCTTTGTTTTCCAGCTTTTTTGCAACAGACAGCTTCTGTTCCCCATTTGCTGAATTATAATCATGTCCATTAAACCGGTATCCCATGTTTCCTTTAACACATACAGCTGCAAGCTTAATTGATATCAGTCACCTTCATTTTGAATTTTCCAGGAGGATGAATACTATCTGACCGTAGAGTTCCAGAGTTTAAAATGACACAATCCACTTCAGTTACATTTAAAATGATATCTGTTACAAAGTTGCCTGAAACAAAGAGGAAATTATTTCCTGTAAATCTCACAGTCAAATGTTTACACAGTGACAAAGTGCACAGTGGTTTCAATAAGTACCAACAGCCAACAAAAAGCATTGGCTACTTCATTGTGAGAAGTAAGCTACTTTTTCACTAAATTGAAGTAATTAAAGACAGATTCTTTCAAGCCTAAGATTAAAATTCACTTTGACAATGACAGTCATCAGAACGTGGACTAACGGCGTACAATGTAACTCCGACAAGCATTCTAAAGATTACTCATTGGGCCATTATTAGACCTGTTATAGTCCTTTTAGGGGGTAGGTACAAAAGACAGGTCACAGGTCACAATCCACAGGTCATTGTTTTACCAATACAGAAACAACCCTAACCGTTTACAAATGCTAACATTAGGCCTAAAAACTTTTGTTTAATAGGCATAATTAGGCCTAAGGTTAGCTTTTAATGAATGTTTAGGATTCTTTCTGTATCAGCTGGTAAACAGTGACCTGTGACTTGCGACCTGTGATCTACCTTTTGTATCTGCCGCCTTTTAGGAGCATTCAGCTTTTTCTGGTAATTGTGAAGAACAGCTCACATCCACCGACTGTCAGCAGACTGAGTCAATAATGGTACAAACAATCCAATTTTTTCGTCACTATGGGGCGAAAACCTGATTTTTCAGTTGTTGCGGAGCGAGCGTCACAACATCGTGACCAGTCTACTCGAGTGATAACATAACACATGCCGAAGGCTAGCAGCGTCATCACTTCGATTCTTCTTCATTCTGGCAACATGCTCTTTTGTCGCCAAAAATTCCGAAGAGGAAACATGAAGGAGAAGAATGTGAAGGTTTTAAAGAGTTTAAAAATATTAAAACAAGCTCGAGACAAATGATTGACCAGCTTCTTGGTGAAACCTGATGCGCTAATGGAAGCATTTTGAAGCGTTGTTCAGTGGTTCGCGTTTCTTTGAGCAACATAGTTGGCTCTTGTCTGCAGAATCCGTAGGCTCAAATGCGACTGCTTGCTCCATTCTTAGGAAGACTCGAAAACCGAATCTTCTTTCCTGCGTGTGCTAATTGTCTGGTTGCCGTTATTGATAGCACGAGATTCGTGCCCTGCAAGTGGGCTAAAGTCGGTGTGCATGAGGCACTCACAGAAAAAAGGATAGTAAATTATTACAGACGGAATGTGATTCTTACTGCAAGACAATTTTTACCCACCTGCTATGTAAAAAGGAAAGGCAAAAGGTAAGTTTGCTGATGAATTGATCATTTTGACACAGTGGGTTGGAAGACATGCACCCTAATCTTTGCATTTCATATAATAGAACAGGTAATTTATTCATTCAAATACAACTAAATTAGCGTACTTTACAGCATACGAAATGCAGTAATTGAAGCGCAACAGAGCCGTTTGTTTAAATGTGTTAAAAATCTGTTTTAAACGCATACACGCGTTTTCCACACGTTTCGACGAACGCGATTAAATGCGTTAAAACGTTGATTTCTAAATTCACCTTAATCGCCTTTTTCCCAAATAGGGTCACAAATGTAAACTTTATGAACTTGTTTATGTGATAATTGATTTTGTGCGTGCTCGTGTATTATTTATGAACTTGTTTATAAAGTTGATAATAATTACGAAACAATAATTACGAAATGTTGTAGCCGACAAGTTACCGACACTTCACCATCAGGTCACCAACAGCTTGCCAACAATTTTAACCAAAACTGGCCAACAATTTTGACCAAAACTGTCGGCTGTTTGTTGGCCGACTGTGGGCCGATAGTCAGCCAACAGTTGGCCAACTGTGGGCCAACAGTCAGACCACAGTTGGTTGACAGCCGACCGTCAGTCGGCCAACAGTTGGTGGATGTTAGCTGTTCTTCACAACTACCCTTTTTCTAAGTATCCCACAGTTAACATGAATGGAATTGACCCAAATGTCTTCAAGTATTTCATTTCTTTGGCTACATTTTGTCAAACCATCAAGGGTGTCAACTTACATGAACTTAGGCATAGTGTATTAACTTCAATACAAAGAAATAAACTATGTTCACAAAGATTACCAAGATTGGTTTCTCTTGTTCTTATGCTAGAGAATCTTCCATCGAGTTCAACCTCCAATTCACCAATGGTTTCTTCCATCAAGTCCTTCATCACCCCTGGTTGAATAATAAAAATATCAAATCCCTTTAATTTGTTCTTGTATGTTTAATGTGGAGATGTGGCCAGAGGCCCACAAGTTTACGCCTTTAGAGTCCTTGAAATGACAATCACTATCAATAGCACAAAAAACGTTATTAATAAACTACGTGTATGTTGAAAAGAGTTTATAATTAATATATGATTCCAAACCTTTTAGTCAATAAGTGAGTTGTTCTTAAGTTATGACCCTTTCTTGTTTTTTTTATACGTTGCTCACCAGCAAGTCAGAAACTCTTTTTTTCAGCTCCTGTTTCACTTGATGGGTGAAACAGGCCAAATAAAAATGGATGGTCAAACAAGCTAATCTGCCACCCATGGCAGGCTGTTTTGTAACATAATAAATGCAAGAAGGGGATCTACATGTATTCAGTTCAATAGTTGCTCATGCTTCATTATGGCTAGGCATTCAGTTCACCTCAAAAGTGAGAAACAGATTCTTCAAAAAGATTTTTGACAGTGGTTTTAATAATAAGTGTAAGAATTTTCATTTGCTTTACGAGCAGTCTTAGTTTGCTACCAGACATTAATGACAGCCCTGTTAAACCTGTAGGTGACCTTGTCACAGCTCTGATGTTAACTAGTGTGCATTTACAACATGAAGTCCCGATCAAAACAATGCAAATTCAAGCCTCACTCTTATTCAAAGTCTAGTACACCAAGTATACAACTGAGGCTTATTTGATAAACCAATACTATTATTGTCACTTAGCCTTGCCTTTTGAGTTTCACTTGCAATGATAATATTTGCAATACATGCAGACACACACTCTCCGAACATGCACCGCACAGTCTACACATCAGTGATTCATTGGTTTTATCAATGTGGTATCTAACAAAGTTAGTTCTCAAGGCCTGCTCTTGTGCCCCACAGATCATTCCCTCCATCTCTTTCATCAGATAACCAATCCACATCCATTCCAATTGCTACCGATTCATGGGGTCTGGCATTCCTAACTGACCATCCTTAATCCTGTCTAATTCTTTTGCTTTGCCTTAATTATTACTATTTTTTCTTATTACCGTAATGTGCTAATTTTTAAATCTTCCGGTATAGTTTTAAAACCGTAAGTAGGGAAAAAATATAAAAGTCATTAATGAAATTGTTCCTAAAAACTGTATATTGCATTTTTTATCCCACTTTAATTGCCTAATAAACTTAAATGCTCTCAATGAAAACCGATGCAAATTGAAAACATATCAACAATCGTTGGCAATCAAAATCGTTTATCACGCGTGTGATATTACTTTCTTACTTTGCTAATTTCAAAGCAGCGAGCTTCTTTTTTGTTTAGTTGAAAATACAATATTATTCACTAACTGGAGTAATAACCTCAAAACAAAAGAATAAAAATGTGAAATAGCAGGCTTTAAAGTAATTCACACACAAAAACTGATACCGACATGTTCATTTCATGGCGCCACTGCCGCCGCATAATTAATATAAGAGGTGAGTGTTGGCAAAAGTGTAAACATTAACATTCACGGACAAAATCTTAAAATTACAGAACATTCGGCGCATCAGTAAAATATTCCTTGCAAGCACTGCCTTGAGGTAGAGAGTATTTTCGCGTTTCAAGCGATTTCTGGAGTCAGTAGATCCTGAGATATCGATTTTTTTACAACGGATTTTTACAAGCGGTATCATTCAATGGAAGATCAAAAACAATAGGTGTGAAAACTAACCAAGTTCATGCTCAAGGATATTTTGTTAACAAAAACAGTGATTGAAGTTTTCAATTCAAAACGTTATAAAAAGGTAATTGACTGAATGATAAAATACGCTTCAATCATTTACGATAAGTGTAGCCCGGTGTTAAACCGTGAGTTCACGAATTTCTTTTGCTTTCGGGTGCGGGTTATCTGCTAGTGCGGGTAATCTGTTGAAATTTTTTTCTTGTTATTGCAAAAAAATGACCAGTGCGGGTAATCTACCGCGCGGGTAATCGCCCGGAAATTACGGTACTAATATTATCATCATCATCATCATCATCATCATCATTATTATTATTATTCATTAATGCTTTGGTGCGCAATAAAAGACAATACACACAACTTGGGCGTAAACGAGGGGCAGGGAATGTACTGGCAAGGCTCGGATAATACCCACCGCCGGTATGGACCACCGGATGAGGGGCCTCGGCAACTAGCCGAGGGGGTGCCTCATGCCTGTATTGCAAGGCGGGCATAGTTGCTGGCATAATGTCCTGGGGCCAAGTTAACCCAGTCCAGCAGAGTAACAATATGCCCCCTCCCTAACGGGGCTTCAGCACAGGGCTGAAGGGGTGCCGCAGGCAGCAATTCCCCGCCCATATTTTATTAAGGAGAACTATTGAATAGGTTACAGAAGCTCATAAGGAAAAAATAAAATAAAATAGAAGAGAACCAGAAAGCAAACAGGGCGGGAGGGAGGGATTAAATTGCTCAACGGAAAAAACAGAACTAGTTGAGCTTTGGAAATGTCAAACTGAGAAGGCTCGCATGGCGGGATGAATGAAATAGCCAAATAAGGTAGTCACGTGATGGGAAGTCACGCTCTCCTCCCAGGCGCTGCCCAGTATTTGCTTACCAGCATTAACATCTATTTTATTCTAAAATATCATTTAATGCTTTGGTGCGCAATAAAAGACAATACACACAACTTGGGCGTAAACGAGGGGCAGGGAATGTACTGGCAAGGCTCGGATAATACCCACCACCGGTATGGACCACCGGATGAGGGGCCTCGGCAACTAGCCGAGGGGGTGCCTCATGCCTGTATTGCAAGGCGGGCATAGTTGCTGGCATAATGTGCTGGGGCCAAGTTAACCCAGTCCAGCAGAGTAACAATATGCCCCCTCCCTAACGGGGCTTCAGCACAGGGCTGAAGGGGTGCCGCAGGCAGCAATTCCCCGCCCAAAACGCCGAGATAGACGAGGAGTGCCCTGTGCAAAGCCCATTTAGTGGTTTTGCTCCCAATTTGACAGGGAGAAAAAATGACCCCATCTCCACGGAGTTGCAATAGCGAAAAGCAAACATTGCCTGCCCCAAAGGTGAAAGTAGAGAACCGACGAGTGGAGATAGGGGTCGAAAGTACGACATGAGCATAAAAAAAAAAAAAAAAAACATAAATAAATAAATAAATTTAAAATAAAAAAAAATAAAAAAACCAAAGCCAATGGGCATCGCATAGAGACTGGAGGGGATAGGACCCTCACACAAAACAATTAACTGGAGGGGATAGGACCCTCGCACTAGACATTTGAATGGAGGGGATAGGACCCTCGCACAAAAAAAAAATTGACTGGAAGGGATAGGACCCTCGCACTAAACATTTGACTGGAGGGGATAGGACCCTCGCACAACACATTTGGCTGGAGGGGATAGGACCCTCGTGCAAAACATTTCCGTCAAAATAGTCATTTCCAATAGTACTACATGAACTTGAGAGGGCAGAAAGCCTAAGGAAAGAGAATGTCACAGAAAGCCCTCAAGTGCCGAATGGGCCTTTTTCCTTTTTTGTTTTAAAGGAGAAACATGGCATTAAGCTTAGGATAGTGCTTTCACCCATGTGATGGCTGGCATGTGGCTGAAAAGGGGATGAAAGGCAATCGTATCGAGGAGAAAGGGGGAGAGAGGGGGGGGGGGGGAAGCAAATGCACACAGCAGGCTTCCAGGGGGATGCCAACATGATTGCTGTACCCATAGGTGAAAACACTGTAGGTTCAGGACAATACAGGAAAATATGAATTAAGTTATCCAAGGAACTGTCATAGATCATTACTGATTGTTAGAAAAATCCAAGTTTCAATGAGATACTCAAGTGCTTTCAAGGATTCCAGGGGGTTGTTAGCAGGAGGAGCAAGAGGCCAATGACTGAGGAACCTGACATATTGTTTCCTTTGGAGTCCTGATGTAAGCTTGGTATGTCTTAGGATTCCAGCGACCCAGAATTTGAACAGCCTGTTGAAAATGCCAGTGATTCTGCCGGTTGTAGCAGCACCAATACTAAAGCTGTGAGAGGCAGAGGAGGAGCTGTCATTGTCACAGAGGTTTAAGAGAGACCATAAGTTGTTGGTGTGTGAAGTCTGGGTGAGATATGGTCCACAGGAGAAGCTGAAGAGTAGCTGGCCAGGGGTCTTGAGTTGCAGTTTTGAGCATATAATCTTGCAGGGCAGACGATGCATAAAGGTCTGAGTTTGACCTTGCAAAACTGAGCCTGGCTGTCTCCCAGAAAGGGTCAGTTTTGGACTTTTAAATTGCAGTGTCAAATGAAGTAGGGTGAAGGATGTTGGGATGGAAAGAAATGTCTGTTCTAGCAAGGTGGGACTGAGGGTCGAAATTGCCATTGCAGGTAAATTCGCTGCTTCTTAAGAAGCCAAAAAATGAAAGGGTAAATGCAGCCCATACCATAAAGGAGTCAACATTTGGTAGACTTAAAAGGTTGTAACTTAGTATACTGAAATGCTATGGAGAACTGATGAGGTGATCAGGTGGCAAGCCTTCTTGCATTCCCATGGGAGAGCTTGATCCCCCTCAAACTTTTGTGAAGGACTGGCATAGCCAGAATGTCCAGGAGACAGCCAGACTCAATGTGAAGGTTGTCAAGTGCTGCCAGATAAACATAATCGTGCCGTAGGAGCCTGTATTGCACAGATGAGTAACAAAAGGGATCAGGGTGACCTTGTGAGCAGGTCGAACAGGGAGGGGGGGGGGGGGATACGGAAAGCTGATTAAAAATGAAGGGGCACTCCGTAGGCCAACGGGAAGGGCTGTGTAAAGGTAGTAGTGGTCTTTCCGGGCCATTCCCTGGAGCTCCCTCAGGGGTGAATGGGGATTATTCTGGAGGCAGGTTACGGGGTCTGAAATTGCGCCTTCCTGGTTGCTAATGCAACTAAAAAATTGAGTACTGGCGACCAGAATTTCACAACTGGTCGCCATTGTTAAGGTCAGATCTGTTTGCCAAGAGATGTCTTACTTTTTATCCTGAGACTGTTTTGAAATAGAAATGAAGGAGTTTTTCCGTTAGCAGCCTCCATAACGTCACAAGCCGTTGTTTCTCATAAAATATGTATTGCAGGGGGAAAAACAACTCAGTAAAGAGATTCAAGGACTGGTGTGAGGAATGTACCGCTATGGCGGCTTGTGTTCGACAGGGTGTGACTAGTGTTTCTGTAGCTGAAATTTTCGACAAACTAGGGGGCAGATAGATTTCATTATTACATGTACATTCGAGGTCGGATACATTTTCTCTCCAAAATGTGCGCTTTTGAAAGTGAAAAGATAATGCTTGACACATACACAAGACCATGCGGTCGTTGCTTTCTGGTATCCATAACAGGCCAAAATGCACAAGTTAATTTGGACCCTGGGTTAGATGTCTGTTTTGGAGGGGGAGGTTTGTGGCTGTTTTCCTACGAAAGTCAACATCGTAGGAAGGCCATGCCAAGCCCGCAACTTCCTTTGGGTAATCGAATGGACGCTTGATAGGGGAACATCTCTACCGCCCTTTGGGAAAAAGAAGTGAGAAGTGCAGAACCAGGGGTGGATCCAGAGTAGTTCAAGTGACCTGCAGAAATCACTCAAATTTCTTCCAAACCTTATTTTTCAGCCCTTTATTGCAGTTCACGAAATCAACTATCCTTGTTATAATTTTTTTGAGAAATATGACAAGAGAATCGCTCCCAATTGATCGACAGATAAACAGCTTACTTCAACAACAAATCAAAAGAAATCGCGAAATTCTGAAATCCCTGTTCAAGACAATAATTTTTTGCAAAAGAAACAACATAGCCCTCAGAGGTCCACGAGATGATGATCCACAAAATGCCAGTCTTTCTGGAAACTTTCAGGCACTATTAGAATTTCGAATTGACAGCGGCGACCAAACACTGCAACATCACTTGAAAACTGCACCCAGAAATGCGACATATTTCTAAAACCCGTCAAAAACGAGATGATTACAACTGTGGGTGCTATCATAGTGAATAATTTGTCGCAGGAAATCAGGGAGAGCAAATATTTTTCTATTATGTCTGACGAAGCAGCTGACGTATGAAACAAAGAAAATCTTTCAGTGGTGATCAGATTTCTTGATTCAAACAAAACAGTCAGAGAAGGATTTGTGGGATTCTACCTTTGTGAGGATGGAACGACAGGAGCAGCTTTCAAAGATTTAATAATTGGTGCTGTAGCTGATTTAGGACTATCTATGGATGACTGTCAAGGCCAATGTTATGATGGTGCGGGAAAAAGGCATTCGGAGAGCACCAAATTTCAAATTGTCTTGGGGGAGCATGCCCCCAAACCCCCCTAGTTTAGTTGGTGCAAATCACTCATGAAAAATCCTGGATCCACCCCTGAGAAAACCATACAGAAAATGCCGACAAGAATCGAGCTGGGCTTACTTTTTCCGAGAGGAGGGGGGAACTCTTTGTGGTTTACCGATAAAGGAAACGGAAAGCCCGGGAAGGTCGTTATCTGAAAGGCGCGAGTTTTCTGGCAGCACCGCGACAAACTCAACATACTCACCCTTTAATGTTGCGCATTTAACTTTGGTTGGAACATGTGCTGATAACGGCGACTGTCCTTGAAAAATGGGGAAGGAATGTTGTTGCTGGCACTGGGATGGTTGAGAAGGCTGGCGATGAAGTCGAAGTCGTCGGTGAGTAGCAAATGGCGGGAGTTTGTCGAGGTTGCACAGATTGAGGCGGAGGCTATTGAGGTTGGAGCAGGAACTGATTGGGCGGTAGATTCCTCGATTTTCGTCCACGATGATGGAAATAAGAGTGGCTAACGTGGTTGGGGATGTGTCTGTGTGTGAAGCTCTTCTTGCTTGGACGCCATCTTGGAATAAAATTTGACCGTTTTGACCGCTGTTTCAAGCAGGGCATCGTCAGGGATGGTGACAATTGGTGGGTCTATATAGGATGAAACTTCCTCAGCAGAGGCACTTGAAGTAAAGGGGGTTCACGGTGGAGCGTGAACGTTTCTGTGCGGGTCAGATGGACGCTTGGTGTACGCGAGCTACAAGATGGTGCGGAAGGAACAACGGTGTGAAGCCGTTCAATAAATTGTTCCCGAGTTCCAGTAATAAATAAAAGGTTTGAGATAGCAAGGGGCGTAAAAAACCGCGTTTGTGAGGTCAGCAAATTCCCCAGCAAAGATTAAATTGCTCAACGGAAAAAACAGAACTAGTTGAGCTTTGGAAATGTCAAACTGAGAAGGCTCGCATGGCGGGATGAATGAAATAGCCAAATAAGGTAGTCACGTGATGGGAAGTCACGCTCTCCTCCCAGGCGCTGCCCAGTATTTGCTTACCAGCATTAACATCTATTTTATTCTAAAATATCATTTTGATATTGAGCAATACAAAGTGTAATTAAAAGTATCAAACAACTCACCGAGAAACTTATCAACAGTCAATTGAACCACTGGGTCTTCTGGCACATCACTTGTGATTTCAAACCTTTCTACATTTAGAGAAAACTTATTGTCACCATTGAATGACACAGTAATACAGCTGAACTCCCTGAAGTCAGTTCCACTCTTCACAACTTGAATACCATTAATCTGAAAAAAATTTTAATCTTGTTTGACTAATGTAATTTTGCCAAAGAATTCAAATAAATCATACCAAGTTTTGCTACAAATAGCACAAACCTTCTGCACAAAATAATCATGGTCATGGCCACCTAAGACAAGATCAATTCCAGTGGCTTCCTCTGCAAGACGGTGATCATTTGGACCTCGCATGTGTGTGAGAGCCACCACAAACTCAGCACCCTGGAAAATAATGTTGACTGGATACAATGTGATACAGTGTAAAATAATCTCTGTTGAAGGTATCTGTGATCCAGCTATTACATCTATGGACACTTAAGGATCAAAAGAGTGTTGATTCAAGACATTGTTCCAAGACTGCTGCCTAGGAAAATTTTCTGGGAGCCCTTCAGGCCCAGAATTAATTAATTCCAGGTGGGATCAAATTTACAAGAAAGTGAGGGTGAATCAAGTAAGGTGCCCGTTCGGGCTACTTGTTCAGAAATTTGGTCGCCCCCACTGGCAAATAAGGTACTCCAGGCGACTGTTAGGCAGCAGCCTTCTCGTTCAATGGTAATTGGCTGCACGAAGATAGCTACCATATTACAGTACAGAGATTTTGTACAAAGAATGAGGTATTATTTTTAGTCTCTATACTAAGCACTCTGGTCAAACAAAACCAAAATACAAAAAATATCTTACCTCTTCTCTTAATTCTTTTGCTAGCTTTGTTCCTTCTGATACAAAATCTATGTAGGTGACTTCTTCCCTGTCCACAGTTGCTAAGGTAACAAGCCATTCCTCTTCAACCAAACCAATGAAGCCAATCTGTGTGAGAAAATGGGTCAATCACTACTGGCAGTCATCCAAAACTGTCACCACTCTTTCACAAAGGGACAAGTAAATAATTAAATTTGGTTATTAAATATTGGTCTTTGTAAAACTGCTCAGTGGGCATTTGGACAAACAACGCTTAACGCAATAATTTGCCATCTAAGGTCAAATTAAGGTATATGAGCTGATAACTGAGATTGAGTAAACCAATGAGAGCACGAGAAATGCATTAACTGAGCTTGAAAATTTAATAATTTGCGATAATTGAGTTCAATAATTGTTTTATTATTCACTCACCAAGTTTGTTTTTCACAATTCCCAACAATTAAATCACTTTCTGAAAGCTTTTCACACAAGAGCGTGGTTTCAATAATTACGCATGAGAAGAATATTATTTGCAGCAAAACACTTATTTGTAGGCAGTTATTTGCAGGTCACGTGGTGGGCTCTTGGCCAATGAAAAGGAAGAAAAAAAGTACATCGAATGATAATAATCAATGATCACTTAATTATAATACTAAATATTTTGCTTACTTTTAAATGATACAGCTGTATCTGTAAGGTTCAGATAAAATTCTCTCTGCCACTCCAATGATTTAGTATAAGCAAATGATTCACATGACGAAATGAACAGATTTAGCCAAGACATTACCTTTAAATATAATACTACTGTATGTGCTCTTAACAAAATATGACCACACTAAAAATTGGTGTTCTGCAGAACAGACAGATCTTGGGAACAAACTCAACAATGCTTGATACCTGACCTAACAAATCAAGTGATGGACTCAATGAAACATATCAACCCCCCAAGTATTGACCTCAGTTTAACCCCTTCAGATTCTATGAGCACTGAATTTAAAATTTATCTGGAATGTTGCTGAATCTGTTACCAATTTCCTATTGAAAGAAAGCCTAGAAAATTCATGCAACTCCTGAAAAGCTACACATAAGAAAATCCAATGTTGGACAATGAACCTAGAGTGTTGTGCTCAAATTACAGGAAGAGACAAGGCCTCTGTAGACTGCAAGCAGTCTCTCTTTTGCTCTAAATCATTGTAACGAATGTGAGAGTATCTTTTGGTAAGCTTCCAAATGGCGAATGACAAGTGATGAAGCCCTGAGCCACAAATACTATGCACCCCCCTGGTACTTAAAGCAACCAGTGAGACAGCTTGTAGTCTATGGCCTCTGCAGCTGGCACACAATATTCTTAGCTTAAGATATCCCCCACTAAACCCCACAGAGGATGTTATTGGTACTGTAATAAGTGGTTGCACATGTTTTGAAACCAACCTTTCTTCCACACCACTCAATAATCCGTTTAACCTCTCCTTCTGCCAGCTGCCTGCCTGTCATGTTGTCAATCACATTGCTCAACAGCCATGGAAATGTAGTAGCTGCACTGAATTCTATCAGCTCACCAACTCCAAAATCTGGAGGATCATGAATGTCAAGTAACAAAAAAGGCTCAGATCACTGAGAACAAAGCCCCTTCTTATTCTAACCCATTGACACCTGAAATGCCCTTGGACACCCCCAGTTGACCAGTAAAATTATCTAGCATTAGACAGAATAACCAACATTAAAAGTTAGTAGCCCAAGTCATTTTGTCAAGAGACTAGAATTAATTAATTAATTAATCCAGTCTCCATGTGCTACCAGGAGGTAACGCAACGAAAGCCCTTAGCAGTATTGACCACATTTACAAGTTATTTGTGGAATTTACTTAGCTGCCGTTCTGTCCAACCATATTGCTTTTTTCATCGTTTAGTCTCCAACTGGGATCAAATTTACAAGTAAGTGAGGATGAATCACCTTGTTATATATTAATATAGTTAAATGAAATTTAACATAGTAAACGACTAGGAGCTAGTCTGGTCAGTAGTGTTTTGCAGGCGGTTGCTAGTGTCTTGGCCGTCTGGTAGCGTTGTTTAGTGTTTTGGTGCGTTCTGTAGCGTTTGTTATAGTTACATGGTTCACGACCGGGAGCTAGTCCGGTCAGTAGCGTTTTTGCAGGCGTTTGTTAGCGTTTGATGCGTTTTTGTAGTGTTTGCAGCACTCTTTAGGTTGTGGGAGCCCTGGGGCCGACATTGTTTAGCGGTATTCCTGCTTAGTGCATGCGTTGTTGTCCCATGTGTTTGCAGCATGTTTGTTGCTCTGTTGGCGTGGCGTTGTGAGTCGGATTAGGAGTTTAGTGGTTCTCGGTGTTCCCTCCCTATCCCCCCCCCCCTTTTTTTTGTATTCTTTTTTTTTTTCTGTGTGTGTGTGTGTGTTGTTCTTTTTTTTTTTTTGTATTCTTTTTTTTGTATTTTCTTTCTTTCTTTATTATTTTTGTTTCCACTGAGCAATCTGGCTCAAGTGTGACGGGTGCCTGAGGGGGCCCTGGCGTGGGGAGCTCGTGGCTTGGTTGCGGGTTGGGCAGGCCAGTAGGGTGTTCTAGCGCCTTGGGGATGTGACTGCGGTTCCACCCCCAGGCTTCTTGGGCACCTACCCTCCACTGGCGACTTGGGCGTTAAAGGCACCCATTCAGGCTACTCGTTCAGAAATTTGGTCGCCCACGCTCGCAACTAATGCGCCCCAGCCAACTGGGTGATCGTTAGGCAGCAGCCTTGTAAAGTTTCACTCCCAAGAGTCAATTGAGCTAATTAAATGGGGGAGACTTAAAGAAATCAGTTTGAGATTAACTAAATGTAGTTCCACAGAAACAAAACTTACCAAAATCATGGTTGCCAAAGACTGCAATATTCACATTCAGTGCATTTAAAACTGGAATCATTTGTTTGCCACCAGTCACACTGCTCACTGTTAAGGAAGAAGAACACTCCATTAACTAAGGGTTGTGTAT
>NC_090869.1:21772510-21775010 GCF_036669935.1 Montipora foliosa | reverse complement strand
CGTTAACAAAGTGAGATGTCGCGAAGATTCGAAAGGAGAAACTTGAAGTGGAGAAGTACAACCATAGTCTGGCAGGGAATGCGACTAAATGTTTTGAATTGTTCTTCCCTTCATTTCGATTTATTTCAAAACAAGCCAAAGAGATGACTTGTAAAATTTACACAGTAGCATAAAATTGTAACGAAATCGAAACAAAACAGCATTAAGTTTATAATTTTCTTGTCAGTAACAATGAAAGGTAGAAGTGAGATCGTACTTCCAAAGTTAGTCAGGTAGAACCCAGGATTGAGGCATTCGCACCGATTATTTTTCAAAAATTGACATTTTATAATTTCTTATTTTGACGATAAATTTGAACATCATAAATTTTAACATTGTCTATCCTCATGCAACCTTAACATAGTCTAATCAGTGATCAACATTTTTGCCGGCAATCTGCGGTTTCCATGACAAACTGCACCAGGGTTGTTTACATGTATGTGACAAACGATGGTAGCTAGGAAGACGGTGAGTTGAATTAATTGCCACTTGTGACGAAACCAAACTTAACAATGGAGTATTGAAGGAAAATCGTGTTTGGAGACGGTAAATTCTTGAAAAACCGTTGTTTTTTTCCTGCGTTTTTTGGACGTTTTTTGACCACGAACCAGTGGCTCAGTTGTTTGAGCATCGGGCTGTCACGGGGAAGGTCGGATCAACACTCAGGATCTTAAAATAACCGAGGAGAAAGTGCTGCCTTTCAAGTCTCCTCGAATAATGACTATAAACCATAGGCCCCGTCTCACAAATATCTTCCATGTTCATTAGTTCCCTGTGGTACGTTAAAGAACCTTGAAGAACCCACAAACTATTCGAGAAGAGTAGGGGATGAAGTCCCCGGTGTTGTGGCAGTCCTGTTCTCTCCAGCAGAAGTGGCCGGCTTGGCGGTGATGTCTCTAAAAAAGGCTTGTGGTGTATGAGGCCTCCTAAGCCGAAACAGCCATAAGTTAAAAAGGGACTTTGCCGAGTACTGGAATATGTAGATGTAGATGTCTTTTGTTTGGTTTTAAATTGTTTTCTTCCGCAACAGGATACCAACACACCTCAAGAGACAGGAAGCGATGGATGATAAACCTCTCTATTCCCGCTTTCCTTCTCTTGAAAAAAAAAACGTGAGCGGCCAATTAAAGGCTGCTTTATTTAAAAGCTATCTCCCCCCCCCTCCCCCCCGCCCCAATTATTTGGGAACTGCCTGTGGCTGGACGCAAGCTCAAGGGAAGAACTGACTTCGGAAGAAGGAAACAAATTGATCACATGCATGATATGATCGACCGCTAAAAATTGGCGCGGTGAAAGCCTGCGCCTATAGTTCTAGTCAAGTCAATAGTCAATTATATAGTAAATTATGATTGTTACTAATTATTACGGTTGTTTAAATTTCCTTGACATTAAATAATTTTTAGCGCTAAGTTATACCTAGTTTACTGAGTCGATTTAACATTTATATCTTGTAATTCTTTTAATTTTTAAAATTTATCTTGTATTTCTTACACGGCATGCCTGAAACCAGTTTGCTGAGCCATTAACCGTGTTTTAAATAAGGATGATTGATTAATTGATTGAGGTCGCTGGCGTCGGGATAACTAGAACAAGCCGACTGAACCTGGAAGGGGAAAACTAAAAAGGCCACTGCATTGATAACCTCGATCGTCAGCTGTAGCAAGGCTGATCATTGGTTTCAAGAACACGAAGTACTGTTGTTTTTGTGTCGAGCATTTCTGAATTAAGCTTGTGGACACGTACTCGCGGAATACTGATTCCGGGATGTATAATGGCAAACTGCACCCAGTTTCTCAATTGACCCGTAAGCTTTTCAAGCCGGGAAAGCTACAGTAGTTGTTAAGTTACGATCCTGCAGTAATTATTGTCGATTCCAAAAAGGCGATCTTTCAGTAACATGTTCTCAAGGCAAAGACAAGCTGAGTTGCTAGCACAGTTTATGTGTTCATAAAGAATCATTTCCCTACGGAGATTAACACGGAACAACTGCATCCGAAATTAGCCCTGAAAGGAAACCTTCACCAGGGGCCTGTTTCTCGAAAGTCCCGAAAGTTTGTGGGCTACTTTCGGGTGGCCCAATTCCTTCTGTATCTCAAGAACGGAGAGGTTTTAAGTCGTCAAACCTCACAGTCATTTTGCTTTTTGTTATCTTGAAAACATGTTGAAAGATAGATCGGCTTTTCAAAATAAGCGGTTGGCAGTTTAAAAAAATGGTATTTCGGGCCTGAAAAATTTTCGGGACTTTCGAAAAAGGGCCCGTTTCTCGAAAGTTCCGATAAGTTTTCGGGTCCGAAAAGCCACTCACAAAACTGCCATCCGCTCATTTTAAAAGGCTGGTCTTTGAACATGTTTTAGTTGAAGACGTAAAGAAGCAAAAAGATTCTGGAGTTTGATGGCTTAAAATCTTGCCGTTCTTTAATAAGAAACACAGGAAATTGTGACACCCGAAAAGGGCCAGAAA
>NC_090869.1:21750010-21767510 GCF_036669935.1 Montipora foliosa | reverse complement strand
GCTTCAAAAGGCGCAAGAATACACCAGAGGTGAGAACAAACAGAGGAAGAGACATGAGATGCATCTCATCTTTCGTCTCGGGACATGCCAGCCGCGCGGCCTCAATGCTGATTTTCAGTTCATTCAGGGCGAACATTCCACTGATGAAAGGCACACTCCCGAAACGTCTGGACATTTGTTAAGATTTTGGCACTTTCAGCAACATTCTCAACTTTCATTTTCTTATTGTAGTGACAAGTGCCACGCAGGATACGAAGTTTTTAACTTCTTTCATTTTACGCTTCTAGAGGACTATTAGTAATAGTACTCGAGTAGCGAAAAGCGTGACGCTTTCTTTCGTTTTATTTATTCCCAAATAAGTATTTCCTCAACTTGCATTTGCTAACTTTATCATTGCTTTTTCTGTCCGACTAGTTGGGTAATACTGAAACAATTAGACCCTTCCCCCTCAGGGCCACGGGTCAATAGGGGCTATGACCCGTAGCTCTTGCGGGCTACGGGTCTAATTGTTTGTTACCAGTTGTGCGAAGGCCCCTCTGGCTAAAAGAAACGATGGGATCTGGGAACGAGAATGGGGGAATACCCAGAAATTGTCAGCTTCCTCGAAATTTGACTTTCTCTTCTGTCATTGTACGGTCCAGCAAACGCATTATGCCTGTCTCTGTGGTTGAATTTCAGCGAGTCATGTCCATTTTGGCAGACGAAGATCAGCTTAAAGTCACTGTCAAGACCAGTGCTTACGGTGGAGTTGTAGCTGGCGTAACAACAACCATTGGAGGTCTGATTGCTGGCCCTGCAGGTCTTCTAGTCGGAGGAGCAGTCGGTGGAATGTTGGCTTACAAGAGCGCTGGAAATTTCAAGCCAGTCTCTCAAGTTATAAACGACATGAATGCCCATGAGAGACAGTTGTTGTATGACGCAATGAAGGATATTATCGATAATCTGGCGATCGAAGATTACATGGGGCTTTTAGCCTTCCTCAACGGCGGCCCTGGCTTGCTGATTCGACAACAGCTCATGGATAGAATGTTCTCGTTTTTGCGAGATCAGATGCGTCTTCAGATGGCAGCGTAACCGACGCATTGTTGGTAATGAAGCACTTGACGAGGTATCTGAAATAGTTTACTTATGACGCAGAAAACAGATGCAGACAGCGTTTAATTTAAGGACACATGGCCACGGCACATTGAACTTTGATCACGACGAAAATTTCATATATTATAATGCGCAGTAATGCGTTATGCAACAAAACAGCTAATTTTGCGGTGTAGCAGAGAGTGAAGTAAAATTTAGCTTTATTGCATTGACAAACGTCTTTTCAAGTACTTTGTTTACCCATAACGGATTTCATGATTTATTTAAGGTAATACATGCATGTAGCTCTAGTCTTTTGTTTGCGTTGTTCGTGTTTTACGCAAGGACTTCCTTTCACGTAATTGTTGAATCAAATGAGAAAAAAAAAACTTTGTCGAAAACGAATTTAATTAAAAGAACAACAACAACAAGCAGTGCAGAAGAGCAAGAGGAAAGATATGAAAGTGTTTGGAAACAAGACAAAAAATTCCAGCAATCCTTGTGAAGTCATTTCAAACGATTTAAGACATCCTAGACCTTTGTGTGGGGGGATATAGCAATCCCTTCAGAATCCCTGAAGGGGAAGGAAAAATTCTACCATTCCTTTTCTCTTTTTGTGAAAGTGAAATGAATACTGAATGGCTTTGTTGAAATTTCCCAAACACTCACCCCATGTGTAACACCTTTTATTGACGTCTCTCCCCATAATTCATTATTTACAGTAGTAACTTCATGAAGGAGAATGTAACAGGTAGTACCACGTTCTTGTGTTTTTTTCCAATGAAAGTTCCGAAACTATGAAAGTAATCAGCTGTCAATGCCTTTTCTTAAGATGTCACATTAAAATAGTAATTCAGGTGAATTCAAAATTAGAATTTGTACAAAAACATTAATAGTTGCATTGATTCAGTGCCACAACATCTAACTGACTAATGTGATGATATGCAAACCACAGTAACTTTAAACAACGACCATGGGAAGAAAACATATGAAAGCTGACAAAGTATCACCACTTGTGGTCTGTCATGGCGTGCAGGGATGGCGCAGTGGTGAGAGCACTCGCCTCCCACCAATGTGGCCCGGGTTCGATTCCCAGACTCAGCGTTATATGTGGGTTGAATTTGTTGGTTCTCTACTCTGCACCGAGAGGTTTTTTTCCGGGTACTCCGGTTTCCCCTCTCCTCAAAAACCAACATTTGACTTGATTTGTGTTAATTGTTACTTTCAATTTACAGTGTCCCCAATTAGGGCTTCAGCGCTAGAACGACTAGACACTTAAATAAAGTTCCTTTCCTTTCCTTTCATCCTCCATCACTAGATTCCAAATCTCAAAAGATAGTGCCACTGTTTTTCACAAACTGATGTCATTGTGAGTGGTTTTAGTCTGAGGGCTCTAGGGAATCTAAGAGGCAAGCTTCTACTGCGAAAACCACCAATTTGCGGAATGGGCCCAAATTTCTGCGATGGGAACAAACAGAGGAAGAGACATGAGATGCATCTCATCTTTCGTCTCGGGACATGCCAGCCGCGCGGCCTCAATGCTGATTTTCAGTTCATTTGAAGTTCGCGCGCGTGTGCACAACGCAACTTTCAAATTTTAAATCAAATACCACGAAGCGTGGCTCAAAACATTAAAACATTAACGAACATTCCACTGATGAAGGGCACAGTCCCGAAACGTCTGGACATTTGTTAAGATTTTGGCACTTTCAGCAACATTCTCAACTTTCATTTTCGTATTGTAGTGACAAGTGCCACGCAGGATACGAAGTTTTTCGGAGAAGGCTGGGGTTGAGCAGTTTATGGAATATCTGACTGCCAATGATTTACATTCTCAGCTTCAATCGGCGTATAAACAGCAACACAGCACCGAGACGGCCTTACTTAAAGTCAAGAATGATATTTTGATGTCTATGGACGAGCAACATGTCACCTTGCTTGTATTATTAGATTTAAGTGCAGCTTTTGATACTATACATCATGATAAGCTGATTGATCGTCTTGAGTCTGATTTGGGAATAACTGACAATGCGCTTGCCTGGTTTAAATCGTATCTCTCTGACCGGTTCCATCGTGTTTCTGTAAATGGTAGTCTCTCACATCAGTTTCCCTTAAAACAAGGTGTTCCTCAAGGATCATGTTTGGGTTCCTTGCTTTTCACTATCTACACACGCAAACTGTTCCAGATCGTTGAAAGCCACCTCCCACAAGTTCACTGCTATGCTGATGATACACAGTTGTATGTATCATTCAGCCCCAGTCGATCTGCGGATGCTGATTTTGCCATCAAGTCCATGACTGACTGTATCCGTGACATTAGGAGTTGGATGATTTCAGATAATCTTATGCTAAACGATGATAAGACAGAATTTTTAATTATAGGTACTAGGCAGCAGCTGGCCAAGGTTAACATCAGTTGCATTAGGGTTGGGTCTACTGATGTTTGTCCTGTAACAGTAGCTAGAAAACTAGGCTCTTGGTTTGATGAGCAGCTCACTATGTCAGTTCATATTAGCAAGTTATGCGGTGTTGCCTTTTACCATCTGCATAATATCAAACGGATTCGAAAGTATTTATCTCGAGTATCAACGGAAATGCTTGTCCATGCATTTATTACATCTCGTGTCGATTATTGTAACAGTCTTCTGTATGGGCTGCCCAACTACCAGCTTAACAAATTGCAGAGAGTTTTGAATGCCTCAGCCAGGCTAGTTTGTAATGCCCCTAGGTTTTGCCACATCTCACCCCTTCTTCGTGGTCTGCATTGGCTTCCTGTTAAAGCCCGGATACAATTTAAGATACTGCTTATTACATTCAAAGCAATTCACGGCCTTGCTCCTAAATATCTATACGATTTAACAACATTTAAATCGTCCTTATATAACCTTAGATCTTCAGGTAGTATTTTACTTTCTATGCCAATTGTTCGATCGAAGACGTTAGGTGATTGAGCTTTTATGGTAGCAGCGCCAAGGCGCTGGAACTCTCTTCCAAAAAAATTTCGTGAGATTACTAATGTGAACAGTTTTAAGGCTCATGTTTAGAATTATCTTTAGGACTTTATAGTGGTGAGCAATTTTATATTCAATTCTTACTTGCATGCATAAATATTATTTAGTTTTTATATGCATTATCTTTTGTTAAATTCTTGTAAAGTAATGCAGTTGTAATGCGCAGCTGATCATTCTCATGTTAAGCTGCGCACAATAAGTTCACAAATTATTATTATTATTATTATTATTATAGCAGTGCAAACGTATGTATGCTAAACGATAGCTAAAGCACAGTAGGGCGCTGTTGCGTAACCTAAAGGCCAACGGGAAATAAGAAAATTAAAAGAAAAACTTATTATGGAAACTAATACATTAAAATGTCTTCTAAGTAGACCTTGAAGGAAAACAAAATTCAAATCTCCTTCTCTGAGATATCACATTAAAATACTTAAAAAATGCTCTACTAGTGTCTTATCTTATGTCATTATCTTGAAGTGGCGGGCAATGTGTAAACTTGAAGTTAACACGGACTTCTGCATCTTTAGCAAGACTTCTTTACTCTTCCTTCCCACTAAAACCCTAACAGTTCTCTCAAGTCCTTTGGAGTATCCTCCCAGTACATCTAGAATGATATTGTGCTGGGCTATGCTGTATCCTTTGAATTGTTGTTTTAGTTCCAGCCGCAAGGGGGCATACTTCTCTGTCTTATCCTGGTCTTTTGCAGCTCTGTTGTCCACCCATGGACAACTCATCTCTAAGATGGTAACATTCTTCCGCTTGTGGTCCACAACTCTAGCATCTATCCGGTTGGCTCTCACAACCACATGGTCTGCGTACAGCGGGACATCCCAAAAGGCTTGTGCATCTGCGCTTTCGTAGACAGGTTTTGGCTCGATCGGGGAGTACCAAGGTGGTACAGTGTCTACGAGTTCTAGATCATGAAGCATCTCAAAAAACAGAATCTTCAACACGCAATTATGCCTGTGGAGGTATTTGCTCTGCGCAAGCGCAGAACATCCAGCCAAAATATGTGCTACCGACTCTTGCGCTTTACCGCAGAGTCTGCATCGCACGTCACGTTCCCTAGCAGTTCTTGTCTTTTTATTCTGGTCGATTCGTGTATTGAGCATCTGCTCATACAGCTCATAGATACCAGCAATCACGTATGATGGACAGGATTTCCACTTAAGCCAGTCAAAACACCCGTTACTCAGCTCGGGGTCACTCCATCTCGATGCGATCAGCTTCCCTTGCCAACTCTGACTTCGCACGTCCTTCTTCAGCTTTTCTTGCTGAGCTCGCTTCAACTGCTGTTTGGTCTTGGTACCTAGGATCTCATCTCCATCCTCAGTACAGCATGTAGGGTTAGGGTGCACCAAATTTAGCTTTATTCCAAGCTCTTGCCCATACTTCAAAGCCTCCTTGACTATAGAACAATGTCCTAGCCTTACTGAACGGTCTTCAAACTGGCGCACCAGCTCCATGGTTGGATCCTCATTTTTGAACAGGTTGAGTGCACCTTTGATCTTAATCGCCTTGTACTCGGCTTCGACGGAACGCAGACCTCGTCCTCCGCTCTACCTTGTAAGATGACATAAGGCAGTTGAGCCCAGCGGGTGCTTTCCTCCCTGCTCTACTACGATCTTGCGCATCTCACGATCAATTCGTTGAAGTTCCGTGATGGGAAGGTGTTGTGTCCACATCAAGTAAGTCAAGGCAGGTAAGGCGTACTGATTGGAGGCTACAATGCGATTGAAATCCGAGAGCGGACTGGACCATATGATGGACATTCTGTTCAGGTACATCTCGGCGGCGAGTTTAAAAGCTATCTGATCTTCTTGTCTTGTGCTTTCCAACACGCCCAGAAACTTATACTGAGCTCTCTCTTCTAGACATTTGATCACTGATGCTTCGTCAAATGCTAAGCTCTCGGTGTCCTCTACTTTCACTCCTCTCTTGATGTGTACAACAGAGCACTTCTTCGGATTCCAGTCGAGGCCGATATCTTGCATTGCAGATCTTGCTGATTTCATCACGGTGTTGAGCTTAGGTGCGGAGGCAGCAAAGATCTTCAGATAATCGATGTACAACAAATGCGTCACTTTGGTATCAATCGGCTTCGAGAGTCTATATCCTTCAGTTGCCTTGAGTTTCCAAGCGATGGGATTCAGGCAGATAGTAAATAGGCGCGGACATAGAGAATCCCCCTGAGGCAGTCCTCTTCTAAATTGGATAATCTCCGATATCTCCATCCCCAGTTTAGTCCTTGTAACAATCATGGTATTCCAGGCCTTAGAAAGCTTGGTAACCACTCTCGCTAACCACCTCGGGAATCGATGTATCGACATCATCTCTTATTATTATTATTATTATTATTATTATTATTATTATTATTTTAACTTCTTTCATTTTACGCTTCTAGAGGACTATTAGTAATAGTACTCGAGTAGCGAAAAGCGTGACGCTTTCTTTCGTTTTATTTATTCCCAAATAAATATTTCTTCAACTTGCATTTGCTAACTTTATTATTGCTTTTTCTGTCCGACTAGTTGAGTGATACTGAAACAATTAGACCCTTCCCCCTCAGGGCCACGGGTCAATAGGGGCTATGACCCGTAGCTCTTGCGGGCTACGGGTCTAATTGTTTGTTACCAGCTGTGCGAAGGCCCCTCTGGCTAAAAGAAACGATGGGATCTGGGAACGAGAATGGGGGAATACCCAGAAATTGTCAGCTTCCTCGAAATTTGACTTTCTCTTCTGTCATTGTACGGTCCAGCAAACGCATTATGCCTGTCTCTGTGGTTGAATTTCAGCGAGTCATGTCCATTTTGGCAGACGAAGATCAGCTTAAAGTCACTGTCAAGACCAGTGCTTACGGTGGAGTTGTAGCTGGCGTAACAACAACCATTGGAGGTCTGATTGCTGGCCCTGCAGGTCTTCTAGTCGGAGGAGCGGTCGGTGGAATGTTGGCTTACAAGAGCGCTGGAAATTTCAAGCCAGTCTCTCAAGTTATAAACGACATGAATGCCCATGAGAGACAGTTGTTGTATGACGCAATGAAGGATATTATCGATAATCTGTCGATCGAAGATTACATGGGGCTTATAGCCTTCCTCAACGGCGGCCCTGGCTTGCTGATTCGACAACAGCTCATGGATAGAATGATTTCATTTTTGCGAGATCAGATGCGTCTTCAGATGGCAGCGTAACCGAAGCATTGTTGACAATGAAGCACTTGACGAGGTATCTTCGTTGTTGGTTCACGAAATAGTTTATTTATGACGCAGAAAACAGATGCAGACAGCGTTCAAGGACACATGGCCATGGCACATTGAACTTTGATCACGACGAAAATTTGATATATTACATTGCGTTATGCAACAAAACAGCTAATTTTGCGGTGTAGCAGAGAGTGAAGTAAAATTTAGCTTTATTGCATTGACAAACGTCTTTTCAAGTACTTTGTTTACCCGTAACGGATTTCATGATTTATTTAAGGTAATACATGTAGCTCTAGTCTTTTTTCTGCGTTGTTCGTGTTTTACGGAAGGACTTCCTTTCACGTAATTGTTAAATCAAATGAGAAAAAAAATATTTTGTCTAAAACGAATTTAATTAAAAGAACAACAACAATACTTTGTGATATACATTGGGACATAATAATGGGCCATTCCATTTTTTATCCGCACCCCCCCCCCCCCCCTATGGAAGGCATTAGGCTGATTTAAACGGGAACGTCAGTGGCGACGGTGCGCGCAGAAAAAACACCAATGAGAATTCAGAATAGAATAGATTCTACTCTTTTCTTCTCTATTCTAAATTCTCATTGGTAGTTTTGCTGCGCGCGAGGTCGCCACTGACGTTCCCGTTCTGTTGCTAAATCAGCCTATTTTTCCGACAGGTCCCTTTTGCTCTGAAATCAGATTCCGACAGGTCCCTTTCACCTCTGAAGTTAGATTCCGACAGGCCCCTTTTGCTCTGAAGCTTGTTTCTGACAGGCCTGTTTTTGTATAGAACAAAGACTCCCGATTCCGACCCCCTAAACTGGAGCAGAAAATCCAGATTCCGACAGGGTCCTTCTTGACATTTAAAAAAATGCCTTCCATAGGGGGGGTGCGGGTAAAAAATGGAATGTCCCAATATCTTTCTTTGAGTAGAACGTATTTCGTAGAGTGCTCAACTCAAGCGATTGAGGAGCAATAACTATGACTTCACACAAGTTTAGGTTTCACGAGTAACCATCGTTACGAGTAACGATGGTTACTTGTGAAACCTAAACTTGTGTGAAGACATAATAATATCCATACTGGAGCTTACTTCGCCAGGCCTTCAGGAAATGATAGGTGGATAGAGAAAGAGAAACAGCAGTGCAGAAGAGCAAGAGGAAAGATATGAAAGTGTTTGGAAACAAGACAAAAAATTCGAGCAATCCTTGTGAAGTCATTCAAATGATTTAAGACATCCTAGACCTTTGTGTGGGGGGATATAGGAATCCCTTCAGAATCCCTGAAGGGGAAGGAAAAATTCTACCATTCCTTTTCTCTTTTTCTGAAAGGGAAATGCATACTGAATGGCTTTGTTGAAATTATTTCCCAAACACTCACCCCATGTGTAACACCTTTTATTGACCTCTCTCCCCATAATTCATTATTTACAGCTGTAGTAACTTCATGAAGGAGAATGTGACACGTAGTACCATGTTCTTGTGTTTTTTCCAATGAAAGTTCCAAAACTATGAAAGTAATCAGCTGTCAATGCCTTTTGTTAAGATGTCAAATTAAAAAAGTAATTCAGGTGAATTCAAAATTAAAATTTGTACAAAAACATTACCCTGTAATAGTTGCATTGATTAAGTGCCACAACATCTAACTGACTAATGTGATGATATGCAAACCACAGTAACAGAACCATGGGGAGAAAACATATGAAAGCTGACAAAGTATCATCACTTGTGGTCTGTCATCCTCCATCACTAGATTCCAAATCTCAAAAGATAGTGCCACTGTTTTTCACAAACTGATGTCATTGTGAGTGGTTTTAGTCTGAGGGCTCTAGGGAATCTAAGAGGCAAGCTTCTACTGCGAAAACCACCGATCTGCGGAATGGGCCCAAATTATTGAGTGACTACCCTGCCCACTTTAGTTAAACATTTTGATCAAATTCCTTTCCCAAGGCAGCAGTAGCTATGGAAAGATACGTTTTCAAAATCATGAGTCCCAGGAAGAAAGGGATAAAATTGATCACTTACAAAAGTAAAGTAACCATATTTAACGTCGATAACTCGTAACAGTAATTCAACTGACAAACCTGAGGTCGACAGTTTACTCCCCCCTCTCCATCAGTGCTCCGTTTTACTGGTATTTAAAGCTACTTAGCTACACGGAAAGGAAAGAAGTCGAAACGAGGATGCGATATCCCGGAGTCAAACTCAGGACCTCTTGCACCAAGCCCGTGCACTAACCGACTCTGCCATCCTTGCTCCATCCCAAGCAAAAGTGGGTAGGGCAGTGACTCAGTAATTCAGGCTCATTCCACAGATCGGTGGTTTTCGTAGTATATCAGTGGGTCTTAGACTTGATAATTTGATCAGTCTGTTTTTGGTTGCAATTTATCAGGTCACATGACCATTGTTTGGGTTTTCAAGACCCTTTCTTTAACAATGAAAGCCTTTCCATTGCAACTTTAATCTGACTTGACCACGCACTGTCATCCTAACAACAGTTCTTGATAGGTGCTTTGCCCTGAATGACCTTCATTTGTGCAAAGAGCACTCCTCTAGCAATGAAGTTTCACTGTTACCAACAAGACAATATCCAGTTCAAAGTCATAACCGATTGCTTTTCTCAATGCTAAACACAGTACTTCTCCAACTTCATAGTATCTTTAACAGTGAGCTGTCAGCCTCCAGAGAACGAGTCAGTGGCCAGCTTAGCACCTTTGTGTTAACTCTTGTGTTGGTATCCTTGCCGGAGCATGGGCAAAGGTTGGTAAAACCGTATTGTGTCCTTCAAAACTTAATACCAGTAAGTGAGCTGTAAGGGCACCTCAAAGGGCATTTTCCTCATCATCATCAGGATGAAAAAGAAGTTGTCGTTCATCTTCATAACGTCTCTTCCAAAGACCACCCGTTGAAGCTCGGTTGCATGCCAAGTATATGAGAAATAAATTAGCTAGAAAACTGATGCCACAAAGACTGATCACTGCCACAAACCACACAAACAGCTTGCTGAAAACAATGATTCAACAACAAGAAGAAATTAAAATTTGGCATTAAATTCAATGCTGGACAGAAAAGAAATAGGCATGTAAGAATGTGAAGAAGATTGCAACTATTTTTGTCAAAATTATTCCTCTCTAAGTTTATTGGGGAGCAGGGTTACTGCATTGTCAAGAGCAACAACATGTGGTCTTGATTAATGATCCAACTTAATTTTTTTTTATAGGCAGCCATCCAAATAAGAAGAGAACTTGTGCTCAATTACATAAGCTTGAGACTCCAAAAATTGTATGAACATATTACCTAAATTCCCTTTCCAAACTTAAAACTTTTTCTGTGTTGGTTTGTTCCAAACTTGCAGTTGGTATTGACTTTTCTTTTCCTAAATCTGATACACACTGTACCCCTGCAACATAAGAGCACCTAATTTGTCAAGGTTAAGTCTATTAGCTTCATCAAGGAGGCAGGGTAACCACAATAGCTAGTAACAATATTACTACTGGGCTGGGGCCCTGTAGATCAGACCACAACACCAGGATCTCTGTGTCTACTATTTAGGAACAGCGAATCAGGCTTTGAACGTCCTGGAAGGAAACACCAACAAGGGACGAACAAGAGACTTGCAAGACTACCCATTAGCAGATTTAATTATCAAGGTATCACTTTCTCCTAAGGAACTTCAAGACCCTAAGTGTTAGTCTGTCCAGGGTTCCATCCAGCAAATTCCTGGCCCCAGTTAGTCAAAGGTAGGATACCGGTAGCTTTATCCAGTGGATAAGTCACTGTGAAAACCTCTGCCAACATTTTTACATGGAGCATATTTCATTTTATAGTCTGGATGGTGATGTATCCACAGGATAAAGTTCTCCAGCAGTTAAACAACTGGGCCCTGGTTGGTAGTCCAATGCTCAACCAGTTGAGCCAACAGGTCTGCAGGTATTGTGTTAGAAAACTAAATTAGCATTCCTGAAAAATATTAAAGAGAGGGTGCCTATGTAGTGACCTTGAAAGGGTCAAGCTAGGGCCATTTCTCGAAGGCTCAATAGGGAGAGGAATGGGCTTGGCACTGCAAAAAGAGCATTTCACTTTCACAAGTATGCCAAGGTTGAATTCCAGGACTCAAGAGTCATATTCTGCTCTGAAAGGTTTCTTTGTGCACACACAGTGCTCTTAAGAAATAGTCAACAAATAGAACAAGTGATTTTAATAAAAGAAGTGCTATTTTCCCTTACATTTTTTAGTAGAATTAAGCACTGTGTTATTGTTCACTAAAAGGCATTTGCCAGTTTCTGGATCACAATCACAACTACCAGGGCAGTCACAAGAGCTCAAACAATTCTGGCCATAACTTCCATGGAAACAACCTGTGGGATAAAAATAATCAATTAATGCAATGCTGTGCATTTTCTTGACATGAAAGAGCTCAAGCAGGGTTGGTAAAGTTCACATCAACAGGTAGCACAGTACTATTTTTCCCAATGGAGTCCCCATTAAAAACACAATAACTGTTGTCAAACATAAACATCTCCTGGCCTCTGTCCCCCATTTTAACCCCAGATTGCAAGACATTAGTACAGTGTACCTAGTTGGTGACATAATTGCTGGCTGTTGAGATTAACCCTACAAAGGATGACACTAATATTAAGGATTGAATAATTATGCAAGTTATTCTAAACATTATTTTATTAAACTGTGACTTAATCTTGAGCTGAAAACTTAACGTTTGCCACAAATGGTTCAGAGTTGTAACCACAATAATTCAGGGTAAAAGGATAAAACACAGAATGGTAAAAGCAATTCAGCTCCCTTTCATCCATAGCTCCATTTTGAGCATAGAGCTGGCTATAGTTTTTATAAAAAGTTGCCAGTAGGCATTATATGCTGAAAAATAGACAGCAACAATATGCGAAAAAATAAAGGTAATAATAAAGGAAGGCCAGTCATGCATGGAACTCCATGTCACTGCCTAAGCTATTGTAGGATAAAATTAATTTTAAGAGTGCTTACGCTGTCCACAATATGGTCCTGTCCACCCTGGTGTGCAATTACAATGTCCACTTATAGGATTACAAATTCCACCTTCCAAACAAAGACACTTTTGGCTACAGTTTGCTCCAAACCACCCTGAAGAACAAGCTGAGACAAAAACCAAAGAACACAAAAACATTATTTTAAACTAAACATGCCTTGCTGGTATTTAAATGAAATGACTCTGTGTTTAAGGATTGGACTACCATGCAAGAGCTTATGAGTTGGGTTCCTCTTAAGGACGGTGCCTACTATTGCTTTTGCGCATACATTCTGTGCATCTCGAGATACTCGGGTTTCCTATCTGTGATGCTTACCAATACAGTGATATTTTTGCATGGTTTAAAACTATCTGGAGAAAGTACATCTTAGTAAGTACTCTTGGTATCCAAAAAGAAATCTGGGGGTAACCATGCATTTTTGAGAGAGCTTATGGGTTTGGCTCCTCTTAATCCCTTCCCGTGAGTTCTGTAGAGTGATGCACAGAACACCAACAAACAATGTTACTATGATACACAGCAGACCAACAAATACAACAGAATATCTTGCACCCACAGGTCTGTCTCACAACCCTTGTTGATAACAAGGTGGGGTGTACAAGAACACCTATTCATTTGCACCCAGATGATGGCCGCGGTATCTCTGCCAGCATGTTATCAGCATGGCTGGTTTAGCTCATAATGGACTTTGTTTGGCAAAAAAAACCACCAACACAAGATACAGGCTACTTGCTAGAGGCTGTAGCCTCATTAGGGGCGCGTTCGATTGACCCTATTCCGGAATAAGAATACGTGAAGTGATGATTTAAAATGGTAGGTCTGGCATTTTGAAGCAACAAGGATGATAAAGATATGTTTAAAATAGCATTTTAGCAAGTGTTTGACAATTTTCATGTGAATCTCCGTAAAAACGAAGGATTTCTAACTTCTATTCCATATATTCCCATTCCGGAATATGGACAATCGAACGCACCCTAAGATTAACTCTTTCCTGCCCAAGATTGACACATAAAGATTTCACTCTGGCAAACACCAGACGATTTGACTCGACAACGTGGGCCCCCTCGGGCAGAAAGACTACAGCAATAATAATATTATTGGGAAGATACAGCAAGAAGTCGAGACAAATGGAGTGGTATTGTCAAACAGTCTGTACAAACAGTCGCAGACAAGCACGAGACAGGGTACTACTTCATTCTACAACAACCACATCACAGGACATTACGATCACTGAGGAATAACGTGAGGAAGATGAGGATGTGATTTTATTTCGAATGCAGGAAAGGTGTCGCACATGCGAGCAGGAAGATGCAGCAACAACCAGGTGTGATGAAATCGATACTGTCTTCATCGGATACAATGGACGATCTATTCATTCTCATTAATATACCATAATAAACACAAACCTCTACCACAGTTCTCACCCTCCCAACCAGGGTGACATATGCATCCTCCTAAAGATGAAAAAGAAAAGGAAAATAATTTGCTTTTTTGGATTCTCTTACCTTAATGATATGTGGATATAACCATGTACCTTGAAGGTACTATTTCATTTAGTATTATCTTTTTCATTTTGACAAGCAAGGCTGGCTGGCAATCCAGTATTCCTTCAAACAGGAATGCTAAGCTAATTATGACCAACATTTCCCATCAATTTGTTTTGTTTTTTCATAGCCCCTTCAAGCTTGATCATTAGCTTTTAATTAAGAACCACAGAGAAAAGAAAATTGCTCCTTTTCCCCCATTCAATGAGGAAAAAAAGGCACTTTAAAGCTGTAAGAGAGCTTGAGTATGGTTGTTTATATGCTTGTTAATTTGTTCATTAGTAGCTTTTGTTACACGTTGCTATTGTTATTAAATAAATTCTTAGGTGGCCTAAGCAAATTATCAAGCAAAGATTTGACATGAGAGTTAATATGCTTATGTCACCTTTTCAATTTAAGCTTAAATAGAATAACCTGTTTCCTCTCACCTTGATCAGAGCAGATTCCATTTGGAGAACAATAATCATTCTGCTTACACTCCAAAACATCACATGCTTCACCAGTCCATCCACTGTCACAGACACACTGGTCCATTACACGCTGCCCATGACCACTACAATTTCTGGACACAGAGTAAGGCTCATGGACACAAACAATGGTAGAAACTGGTCTTGGGCAAGAAAATGCTCCACTAAAATGAAATTAAATAAAATCTTTAGGGGTCTTCAACTGAATCCTGATTGAGAATTCTTCACATAGGGTCACACAGGCAAATAAAAATTGCTTATAGTACAATGTGTTATAATCATCTTAATTTACCCTTCGGCAAGCACATGTACATTTTATAAAACACTATTTAGTTTGGTATTGCAATTTTTTAGTCTGTTTAGAGCAGAAGAGCTTAAAAACCTAGAACCTAGAATAATTGTTAAACAAGGAATTTTCAGATTTTAAGCATGTATCTGAGACCTTCAGATGCTGAATTTTCAAATTATTGGAAAGACTCTTTAAAACTACAGACTTCAAGATAATGCAAGCTCATACACTGGTATCTTGAGAAAAAAGGTCCTTTTAACTTGGCTTTGTGAACTGTATCTATCCAAAAAGTATCAGCCATTTTATATATATAGTTTTGCTCTACAAAATTACCTTTTATTCCCTTGGTTAAAAATTTTTCAAACTAGTTTTTTGCCTTCCTTTGTCTTATAGACGTTAGAATAATCTTAAACAAAGGAAAGTAAAAAACAAACTAGTTTGAAAAACTTTGAACCAAGGAAATTTTTTTAAGTCAAACATAATTATATAAAAAAATGAGTGTCACAGCTACATGTCAAGTTGCAGGTGGTTTCATTGGTGATGAATTAAGGTTATTAGTCTCACTGTAAGTTCAAGAAACATGTGTGAACGCTGTTAAGACAGCATAGATTACAGATCATTAATTTATTACTAACCATCGATCAGAGGGATAATTTATTACAGTGCCATTTAATACCATTGTCGCTGAGCCTCCTCCATCCAGGTTTATAGCATTTACAAACCCAAGCTTCAATAAAAGGTCAGCAAAATTGTACAGATCAATCCTTTGAAATAAGGTAAAGAAAGATTTTTTAAAGTTATTTTGCTTTTACTTGCCTTTTTAAATGTCTTTAACCCACTGACTCCTACAATCTTGGACAGATTAAATGGAACATTGAGACCACCCCTCCCCGCAAAATCAATGCTGGGAAAATGGCGCGTTTTGGCCTTCACATGGCATCATCCTTGATTAAGGGGAAAGGGGGCATTTCTGTTCCATTTTATTCTGTCCAAGATTGTAAGAGTGTGACTTAATAGATTTTACTCTGCGTAATGCCAGAAGATTTTACTCATCAACCGTGGGGGGGAAGGGGGGGGGGGGGGGTTTGAAACGTGTAACGCGCGTTCACAGCTTCTGAATATTCAGCGCGAACTGATTGGTTGAATATTTCAGTGCTAAGTACCATATCTGGAAACTCCTCGCTCTTGTTGTTCCAAATATGGTACTTAGCAAATTGAATATTCAGAAGCTTGTTTCCCAGCACACAAGGGGCCGTTACACGTTTCAATTCTTACGGGTTTCTGGTGTCGTAAAACCAAAACCAAAGTAATTATTTTGGCCAAATCAAAAAGGACTGAGACAATCTGGCAAACCAATCAACACTCGAAGTAATTACACGTAGCCGACACTCAGCGCGGGATAATGTGCACACGTGAGCCACAATTGGTTTTGGTTTCACTTCTGATTGGTTGAAAAAATGGCGCAAGGACTTTGAACCAATCACTGAGTGAAATAATCATAAACCAAAGTAATTATCTAATTACTTTTGACACTCAATTTGAAAACCGCTCTACGCTATGTATTAGCCTGTGAGCAGGCTCTCTCTCTAAGCTTCTCTGCAGTAGCCTTGGAGAGCCTGATAGCTATGTATCTGGTTCCATCAAACTGCCTAAACTGAATTTAAAAATACTCAAACATGGGCAGTTTTTGAGGAGAAACACAAGTGAGGAAACATTTAAAATTAGAGATAATTTCAAAGACATTACACATCCTACAGTTATAAGCATCCCTCAAAACACTAGAGGTCATGTTCCTGAGGACCTTTATTTTTCAAAACATCCTGTGGGAGTATTCTTCCAGTCCCCCTCAGGGCTATTGTTAAGTTTTGAAGCAGGTTTAACACTCAAGATGTCACCTGTCACCTTTAAATACATGTAAAGCAGGGCTCGAAATTGCGACCAATACGGTTGCCAATGTGACTAACTTTTTCTCCTTGGCGGCTAAAATTGTCGTTTAGTCGCCACTTTGGCGACCTGAATTTTGCACGATTTAGATGTACAATAAAGCATTAAAGTTAAAATAAACATCTTATCTTGTCTTGCTTTGCGTTCATCGTAAAAGAATGGGCCAAATTACATTTAAAAAGCCAAATTCCCTCCAAACTTTACCAACTTCTGGTCACAATATTTCTGCGACTCCATTACAGTTTCTCTCTTGGAACCCTTGGAACTGCAGGAGCAGAATTTTGCAAAAAGACCACTGAATGGAAGTGATTGACTTTCGCGTGGTTCCGCGCGAACACGTGCAATGTATATCAGCATGGAGAATAAATTAGTAAGCGGGGAAGATTTAGAACATTTCCATACCTCTCTCTTGGGTAATGGAGAGGATGCCAAATGCATTTGGCTCCCGTTAGTGCTCAACAAAGATAGCGGCTTGAAACTTTTATTTACTGTTCAAGTTTGGGCAAGATTGTTTTGTAGAAGTATGTATTTTTTTGTTTTAATTTGTATTTTCGTACTTATTGTATGAATGTGTCCCATGCCTTACCGGACGATATCAAACACTTTCAACAAGTGGAACCCGAACATTATTTCGATTATACAAACTGGCGACTTAAAATTTGCATCTGGTGACTATATTTCTCCAGTTGGTCGCCAAAAGGAGACCAAACAATTTTTTACTTTCGAGCCCTGTAAAGAAAGGCCCAAAGGGCCTGAACCCCTAGGGGGGTCTGAGGGCATGCTCCCCCAGAAAATTCTTAAAATTAGACCCTGGAAAATGCATTTTCCGGCTCTCCGAGGTGCAAAGTTTACATTTTCTCAATCAAAAGTGACAAATACACGGCAAAAAGATAAACTTCACAATGAATAAAGATGAACTAACCATGTGTAAATGGTCATGCATCA
>NC_090869.1:21632510-21745010 GCF_036669935.1 Montipora foliosa | reverse complement strand
TCAGAGAGGGTTTCCTGGTTAGAAAATAATCAAGATGCTTTGATGACACAAGTTGAACAGTGCAACAGGTATAACACAAGAGCTGAATTCACTGATTTAATATTGTTTAATTCCATATTTTCCCCATCACCTTTCCTTCAATTAATGGAAAGATTTGAAAAGTTTAGAGGGTCTAGCCCTACTCCTACCCACTGGATACAGTATACCCAGAAAGACACCCACCCCACCCCAAGCTCCACTTTTCCCTACCCCCTTAAATCCAGTTATCCCTATTCCTTTGATCCACCCAAAGCTTCTCTTCTAGATCAACCTCAGCTTCAAGTCACAAGAAAGTGAGATTATAATGTTTTACAGCTTTTCTGAACTAGTGACAGTTGTAAGTTTACGAAAGATGAAAAGAGAAACCTAAGTAAAATTTATGTAAGCTTTGCTAACTAGTTCAAAATGATGTTTCACACAGGGTAATATGTTTCTTTTATTTTTGCAGTGAGATCTCTCGGTTATCGGAGACAGTTGAAGATCTGTCATTCCAAGTGGAACAGCTGACTGTCATTTTGAAACGATCCTCCCTTTATCGTGAAATGTCAGTGACATCTATCCCAGACACATTAAACAGTTCACAAAGTACAAGTCCTGATGACACTGGTGTGACCTATTCCTATGGGCCTAAATCACTGGCCAGGCTCAAGCCTGCGGCAATGGTATCAACGCATCATGATGCCTGGAGTATACCCTGTGTTTTTAAATGTATTGGGACTCTTAGGTATGTAAAGTTCTTGAATTTAAACCACAAATTCCCTGCTTTCCAGTGGAAAAAGAAACCAGAACAAAAAAGAATAAGGGACATCTCAATCTTGTTGGACTGAATTTCTTTTCCAGAATTTTGCAATGTACTGCTCTCTTCAACAACAATGAGTGACTGACTACCTACCCCAAATACAGAGTGGGGTCATTTAAAAATGTTTTTATGTGTGTTATTGATGGAAAAAAGTAGAAAAGTGTACATAGACTTGAATGAAAGCATTCTTGTTACAGGGTATGGGTTTTTTTTCTGAAAATCAGCATGGCTGTGATGGTCAATTACAGTGTGCCCAGGAAAACTGTAAACACCTAAAATATGTCAGGAATGCCTATTGTTCTTAGGCCAATCATGTTTGAAGACTTCAGGCACCAATACCGCAAACTGAATAATCGTTATAAAGGGTACCAGATGTTGAAAGCAAAGATTGCTTCGGAGCACCAGAGATCAAAGAAAGGACAAAATAATACATGCATGCACTGTTTTGTTTTGTTATGAGTAGTTTCAGAGCTTAAACGACCAGAATTAGCTCAAATTAAATCAATTACCTGAAAATCTAAAGCCGACACAATTTTTGTCGCACAAACAACAGCAAATACTCTGCAGTTAAGCGAGTGGATTTTGGACGCGTGATTGGACAGAAACAACATTCCTGAGATGTTTCAGGTGTTCACGGTTTTCCCGGTCACATTGTAAAAAATATGATTCCTTCTTGTACCTGTTGTTTGGGCTCAGGTAGGAGGCAGGCGTGGCTCAGTTGGCTAGTGCGCAGCTTTCAGAGTGAGAGGTCCCCAGTTCGATCCTCGGTGACTTAAACGTCTGTTTCGACTTTCCTCTGATCCGTGTAGCTATAGCTTTAAAGACCCGTAAAACGGAGCACTGACAGAGGGAGGGGGGTAAAGGGCGCACTGTCCGCTTCCGTTGATACCAGCCTCGTAGCTGAAGGAACTACCGACATTAAATAAAGTTACTTTACCTTTTACCTTTAGGTTCCTAAAAATAACCTTTTTATTGTATTTTTGTTTCATTTGGTGGGGTGCTCTTACAGTGCGATGCGCCTTACCGTGGCCACCTAACAAAGTTTTTTACAAATTGTCTGCCAATCAGGATGTGCGAATTTGATTGACAGTCATGCCTCCTTGCAAAGTTTGCACAGTTGTAAGTTGAACACCGCTGCATGGGTTGTTGAGTTGACGTATTAACACGTAATTGTCAAATGTGAAAGTTTATTGGGTGGCCACGGTAGGCGCGTTGCACTGTAAATCATCCATTCCACACAGTGTCTCCATTTCGTCTAAATCTCATATATTTTTGAGGCACCAGTATCTCGCATTCCTTGGCGGTGAAACTAGTGTCATTTGCAGTTATTATTGTTTATTGTTTATTGTTACACATCAAACTCTGAAGAATACATGAGAACAGCCAAAGCCGGAGGCTTAAATGGCATATGGCATATGGCATATGGCATATGGTCAGTGATACTACCTAACAATTATATTATAAATAATAATATTTTTAGAGGTCACCGTGGAAGCATCTGGTCCCTGGTATCAAGGGGTCATCGTCTTTTCAGTGCTGGAGGAGACAGAGTTATCAAAGTTTGGAACATGGAAAATGTGCGCCTTGCAAGATGTACTGAGGTCCTTGAGGGTCACACTGGAGATGTGAGTTGACCAAACATAAACATTACTTTTTATTTAATGTGCAAAATGAGGGTTGTGTTAAATTCTTTGGTGTGGTCAAAAGTATTTTGAGTTGAGGTAGACAATACAAGAGGCTGACCGAAGTCGAAGGCAACCCAAAGGCTCCTTTTTCATTATCTTCTACCATAACTCACGACATCTGTCGCAACTCACGGCAGGGGTGGGCGCCACTCCAATCTCGTTGCATGCACAATTTGTCCCCAGTAATCCTGGTACTCATTTTACCCACCACAAATGGATGGAAAGCTGAGTGAACTTTGGAGCGCACGAGCTGGGATTCTAACCAGGAGGGCTGGAATGCAGTCGGCGAGCGATACCCACTACGCTATGCGCACTCCACTGAAGTAAAATCACCAAAATGATATTTCCTTTTTTATCAGATTCATGCTATGTGTGCGGGAGGTGGCAAACTATACAGTGCTGGATCAGATCAGGCAATAATATCATGGAACTTAGAAAATCTAACTCTCCACAAAAGAGTTGAGGTGTGTTCAATCAATATGTTATAAAGTGTTGAAACTGATTAACCATATGCCTCCAGAGAGTAACACATACAGATTTTATTCTCACTAACACCAGATAATTTTACGCATCAATGGGAAACCTCTTGGAGGCAAATAGGTTAAGTTCTATACTTATGTACTTAGAGGCATCTTTATAAAAATAGCCCCCAAACCCCTATCCTCTTGATAAAGACAAATCCAGTGGGGATTGTCACCCCCTCCCCCTGATGAAATTACCAGCAGTAAAGAACATAAAATTTTAGAATGAAACAGGCTCTATTAATAGGCCATTTCCGAGTTCTAGTCTGCCTCCTCTTCAAAGCGAGTCTAAGTGCGAAGTTTTTGTAATGGGTAATTAGTTCTACTTTACATATGAATGAAAACTAATTTTCACAACAAAAACTTCGCACTTAGACTCGCTTTTAAGATGAGGTAGACATGATCTCGGAAATGACCTATTTTTTTTTTCTATGAAAGAAATGTGTATTTAAAAAGTGGGTTATATATGAAACACTGAAGTGATCCTTGCACTTATCTTGACAATGTTCTACCAACTGAGCAATGAAGCCACACAGTTGCGAGCAGATCAGTTTATTGGGCTTTGTTCCCGTGAAAGGAATGATGAATCATGAAAGAAATGTGTACATGTATGTTTGAAGTGCGGGTTATAGATGAAAGATTGAAGTGATCCTTATCTGGATTGAAGTGCACTCATCTGGCACCGCAGAGGTCGTGGGTTTGAATTCTGTTGAAGCCGTCTGAATTTTTCAGACGTCTATAAGAGAAAATAATTGTTTAGTTTTATTTCTTGAATTGTCCAGATAATCCATGATGAATTCTATCTTTCGTTTTGTTCTGACTTCTTTCAAATCTTGCAATAACTGGATGCAATTTTATTCCTAGCTGTATCTTACTTTATCTTTCATCCTTTCTTAGAATGCCCATGATAATGTCATTTGTGCTATCATATACAATGGAAAGTATCTCTTCACTTCTTCGCATTCTTGCATTAAGGTAAGTGGTCATTTGAGCATTCCGTTCCATAGGATCCAGGGCTCCTATCCCCTGCTGAACACTGTCTGAAGTTGCTCTGTCCCTGATGGTTAAAAAAGTATTATTTTGTTTTCCCTCACTTGTTTCATGTCAGAAAGTTCCCTGTAGGGAATAGGGAATCGTCAATATTTGTATTTATCCATCTTGCCTAGTATAGATTTTCTCACCTTAGCAGAACAATACCTGTGTAATTAAGCAAATCCTTTTGTTTTGAAATCTCGGCAAACCCCTTTAAGTTACAGTCTCCCCTCCCCCCCCCCCCCCCCACCTCTGCTCACTGTTCAAAATCACAATCCTTGTTTTTAGACAAGTCTGTAAACCTCACATAGAAATTGTTCTTTTTCACCCAAAGGTATGGGATGCATCCACTCTTCAAAAGGTTCATGAGATGCCCAATCTTCATCACTGGGTCAGAGCATTGGCTTTGGACGTGAAAAGAGTGAGTTGTTCTTGCTCAAGTTATCTTTTTCTCTAAGAGATTTTTAAGCATAATAAGAACTCTGTCAAACCTTCTATATTGCCCGAGTGGCTATGGTGACAGATATTCCCGTGTGAGCCATAGCTCGTCAACATACGCCTCTTCACGGTCAAATACAGTAATCTGTTATACATACATGTGTACTGAGATTAGCTAAAACTAATTAATCATCATAGCATTGGCACTTAAAGGCGCTGACCATTACACTCGGCAATTTTTCTTGCAACTTGTCTCGCAGTTTTGTTGCGACAGAAGTCCTCATTGCGAAACAAGTTACTTGATGGGTGTTACACTTTACCACGTTTCTTGAAACTTGTCTCGTTTTCGATGATGACATAGGTTAAGGAACATTTTCATTGGGTGGTGCCTTAGACCGTTGCGACGCAAGTTGCAGGACAGATGTTACACTGCGCAATGATCGAAAAATTCCTTGCAACGTTGCGTGAAGCGTTGCGGAAAGTGGAAGTCAATTCTACTTTCCGCAACGGTTTCTGCAACTTTTCTCGCAACTTTTTGGCTATTTCAGGGTATGTTACATTGGGCAATGTTTCGTGCAACTTGTCTTGCCATAGCCTGTGTGTAGCGTGTAGCTGTACCATCCCCCATCTCCATCTTTCGGGGGAGGGGGGAGGGATACGGCTACGGCTACTGCTAAACATAGGCTAGCGACGAGACAAGTGGCACGAAAGATTGCACAGTGTAACAGCGCCTTAAGTTAGATCGTAACTACAGTAAACGTATGAAGGGGGTAGCTTCTAAAGAAACTGTGGTGCTGCGTCGGTGGAGAAGTAGTATACAAAAATTTGGTTTTATCAACGGAGTTGACAATGTAAATTGGCCACCGTACCGTATACGTAGAATCTCTGTACGGTGGCCAATTTACATTGTCAACTCCATTGATAAAACCAAATTTTTGTACAGTAAACGTCCGGGGTCGGGTCGTAAATAGAACGTCCCGAAGCGTCCTAAGACTGTACACCTAGAGGAAAAGAGCGGTAAGAAATAGCAGGACGCGTTCTTTCTACCAAACAACAGTATTTTCAATTTAAGGGAAAGATAAAGTCTGTTCGATTTCAGATTATGATGAGAAGGTTCAAACTGTTAGTCTATGACTTTCATGATATTTGGTGGCTCCTAAAGGAGCCGTTGTTTTTTTGTGGTTAACTCAAAACGAGTTACTTGCTGCTGGTGTACTTGGTCACAGCCTTGGTTCCTTCACTGACAGCGTGTTTAGCCAGTTCACCGGGCAGAAGCAGCCTGATGGCGGTCTGGATCTCGCGGGAGCTGATGGTTGACTTCTTGTTGTAGTGAGCCAAGCGAGAAGCTTCACCAGCGATGCGCTCGAAGATGTCGTTGACGAACGAGTTCATAATGCCCATGGCTTTGCTGGAGATACCAGTGTCAGGGTGAACTTGTTTCAATACCTTGTAGATATAGATGGCATAACTTTCCTTTCTCTTTGCTCGCCTCCTTTTCTTATCTCCCGTTGGCTTGGCCTTTCCAGCCTTCTTTTCGCCCTTCTTTCCTGCAACTTTTGGCGCCATGTTCGTTGATCAGAATGAATGTGTAACATGTTGGTGCAGAGACTTATTTATATCAGAATTCCCTAGTGATCAATTAGCAAACGGATCGAAATCCTCGAGCTTTAATTGGCTGTTTTCCTAAAGGACTTAAAGGTCAACTTTCTTTTTGTGCAAACGATATGATCATAAACAACACTTAATATTTCAATGATTTGATTGGTGCGTTTCGATCCTTCTCATATCCTTATGCTCGTATAAATTTCCTTGTCTACTTCTCTTGAATCATTAGTTCGTTCACATTTCCGATCAAAGTTATCCTGTGAAACATGTCTGGTCGCGGAAAAGGCAAAGCAAAGGGCACCAAGTCCAAGAGCCGCTCATCCAGAGCTGGCCTTCAGTTTCCTGTCGGTCGTATCCATCGTCTTCTTCGCAAGGGCAACTATGCCGAGCGTGTAGGCGCCGGTGCTCCAGTGTATTTGGCCGCTGTGCTCGAATACTTGAGCGCTGAGATCCTCGAGTTGGCGGGCAACGCTGCTCGTGACAACAAGAAAACTAGAATCATCCCACGTCATCTTCAGCTTGCCGTGCGAAATGACGAGGAGCTGAACAAACTGCTTGCCGGTGTTACCATCGCTCAGGGAGGTGTTTTGCCCAACATCCAGGCTGTTCTTCTTCCCAAGAAGACAGAGAAGAAGGCCAAAGCGTAAATTCGTCACCTGAATCAACTTAACAAACGGCTCTTTTAGGAGCCACCAAATTTCATAAAAGTCATGCCCAACACATCTATAAATGTGAAGCCGCACTGGCTTCATCTTATATTTATTTTCAAACAGCTTGTAAAATTGCAACGCGAGAACAGCAAAGCATTTCGTTTTTGACCGATAGCGCAGCGAACGGCCGGGCCCATTCCCTGATGTCATATATTAGCTTAAATTGAATTAAAGATATTTATAATTCCTGAACTAAAAAAAAAGAATCAGACTAGCAATTTCAGTGCTCTGATCGCTTGATTTCCCGTCGTCATGAATTTCCCTAGTTTTTCTATCTGTGAAAACTAAGCTATAACAACGCGCGCAAATCAACGAACGTCCGTTTCATTTTCGTATGATAAGGTTTAATTCATCGTATACACTCCAGTTTTCAAACATGCCTTAATTGGTGCTTCGTTTGTTAACAAAACCGTGATAAAAATAAGTTTGTAGTGCAATGCAGGTCACTTTTTCTGGATCTGTCCTGTTTGTAAACGAGCGCAAATCAACGAACATCAGTTTGAAATAACGGTTCAGTAAATGTCTTTCCAACCGGACGTGCCTCCTTGTCAATAAACACGTGGTGGCAATAAGATTGTATTGAAATGCAAATTGCTGTCTCTTTGAAAAACGCGCTCAAACCAGCAAACATCCAAAGGTCACTTTGCGGCAACGGTATAGCATATTTGCATGTATTCTACGACGGTTTGAAAAAACGCGCGCAAATCATAAAACATCCAAAGGTCAGTTTGCAGCAACGATATAGCATATTTGCATGTAACCTACGACGGTTTGAAAAAACGCGCGCAAATCATCAAACCTTAGTTCTAAATATTTTATTTAAGTTCGTGACTAGCAAGTTTGAATTGATATGTAAGCGTTAGCCCTTTGTCAGAATAAACCAAAGACGTTAGAGGTTATGTGGACAACGAGAGCACAAGACGATAATAGTTTCTTTATTTTTCTCACATTTTACGCGAGAAACGAATTGTAATAATAGGAAAGTCATCGCAGCATTGAGAAATCATGTTTTCCGGTAAAGTTCCTTCTGTGGACAAGTCTCATCTTGTCTCCGAATTTCTTAATTTCTTTCTTACACCGACGCAACACCAAAGATTCTAGAGAAATTGATTCCTAGATTCATCTTTGCTTTTATAGTATGGTTTGAGTTCCAATTAGCACGGGCCTTAATTAGACGCCTGTTGATTAAATTCTGCAGAAACCGTTTCTTCGCGGAAATGAAAGTATCCAGGGGTAGCGTTCTTCTGTGATTTTTGTGTCCGTACCAGCTTATACGACTATCAAAGAAAAGAAAACTGAACTCTTCGACATATTATGTTTCTGGAAATATTAACGCGAGTAAACCGCCGAGTAACTACAAAATACCCGGCGACTATTGTTATCTTGTAGCGGCATCGCTCAATATAACACACAAGGCGACATTCATATGCAAACAAGTAGCGGGTTATTTCATAGTTTAGCTAAACCGCCTTGCGCGTATTTATAAATTATCCCTCTTGGAGGAAACCGACGAAAGAAATGAAATACTAGAGGTTATCAAGAAATGATCGCATGTGATGCCCCCATGCCCCTTTACAACAATAACTTTATTGGTCATGACTTTTGTTGTACTTGGTGGCTCCTAAAAGAGCCGTTTGTAATGTGAAGAAAGGATCCTTCTAACCGCCAAATCCGTACAGAGTGCGTCCCTGTCGTTTGAGAGCATACACGACATCCATGGCAGTCACGGTCTTGCGCTTGGCGTGCTCGGTGTACGTAACAGCATCGCGGATAACGTTCTCAAGGAAAACTTTGAGAACACCTCGCGTCTCCTCGTAGATCAGACCAGAGATTCGCTTGACACCACCTCGGCGAGCAAGACGGCGGATGGCTGGTTTGGTGATACCCTGAATGTTATCACGAAGAATCTTTCTGTGACGCTTGGCGCCTCCTTTCCCCAAGCCTTTGCCTCCTTTACCGCGACCAGACATGACGTTTACTTCTCGTTGAAACAACTGAAATGATTACCTTCCAAGCAGTCGATTTACTTTTGTAAGCTAGAGATTGACCTCTCAGAAAACATAAAGCATAAAATTGATTCCTATTGGATGGCAAAGACACAATGAGTTGGGGTTATGGCATCATTAGCATTTCTTTGTATCGTTTTACATTCGAAATACGCTAATTCTGTAGCGAAAAGCCTTGAAAGGGAAATTTCCAACTTGGACTGATAATCATCTTGTTCAAACTCTAAAATTAAAGTTGTCTTTAATGTATTATATATATTTTTTCAATATTTGCTTAGGGTTTCGTTCGCCAACCGATAACGAGAAAACGCAGGACCTGTACCGGGACCTGTATCACATTGCAGTACACAAAGTTTGAAGCTCTTGTAATTGTCCAATGAAATCTCTTCCTTTTCGACCAATCGGAAAGAATCTCGCGCAGGGTATAAAACCAGCAACTGGACAATGTTGCTCTAATTTTTGAGGTCTGAAAATTTTTGTCAGATATTTCAAATGGCTCGCACAAAGCAAACCGCTCGTAAATCAACTGGAGGAAAAGCTCCACGTAAGCAGCTGGCCACTAAGGCAGCTCGCAAGAGCGCGCCGGCCACCGGTGGAGTCAAGAAACCTCATCGTTACAGGCCCGGTACAGTTGCTCTTCGTGAGATCCGTCGCTACCAGAAATCCACCGAACTGTTGATCCGCAAGCTGCCCTTCCAACGTCTTGTACGTGAAATCGCTCAGGATTTCAAGACCGACCTGCGTTTCCAGAGCTCTGCTGTGATGGCTCTTCAAGAAGCGAGTGAAGCTTATCTGGTTGGTTTGTTTGAAGACACAAACTTGTGCGCCATCCACGCCAAACGCGTCACCATTATGCCAAAGGACATTCAACTCGCCCGCCGAATTCGCGGAGAACGAGCATAAACTCCATCTTCCTAATACAAACGGCTCCTTTAGGAGCCACCAAATAGACAAAAGCAATGACCAACTCTGTTATCAATCCTCTTCACCCTGTAAGATTACCCCTTTTCGTTTCTCTTATTGACTCGATTCCACGTGTTCCCTTGCAATACAATTCTAACATTTAAGGTTCCTTAACAAAGGCTTCGTATTGGAGAAAGGGAATTCCGGAAAGGAAATAAGTTTTAGACGACGGAGCTTGAAAACTTTAATTTTATGATTAGAATCACTGTGTGTGTACTGTGACAATCGGGTTTTGGCGCAAAAATTATGCAGATTCCAAACAGTGCACACCTCACGATGGAAAGAAAAGATATCTCAAAACTTGAAGATCTTCAAACCCAATTATCGACCTTTTCAGTGGCATTGGTGATGTTAAGAAATTTTAGAAACTTGAAACTCAAAGTTAAACAGCATGGGAGCGATTAAAACTGAAAAATGCCCTGTTTATAATTATTCACGCAAGAACGATTTTCAGTGCAATAGTTATGCAGATAGATGACGAAAGTTGATGTAATTTGAACTGCGGAAAGAAGTTAAGATGCTAATCATCGTAGTAAAAAACTTTTCTTGAGCAGTAGCGAAAGGAAAGCCTGAAAATTTCAGGCTTAACGGGATCCCGTTATGCAGTTTGTCAAAAGTGTTCCAAACACACGTAAGTCAGGTGTTTTTCGGCGTTATCCTCTAAAACAGCGTTCATTGTAAAAATTATCTGTAATTTTTGAAAACTTGAAACAGCTCCACTTCAATCGATAGTTTTACCTCAGTCTTAAAGAGTGGATTTTTAGGAAAAGCAAAGAGAGGTAGATATTTTTGGCGAAAGATTGCAAACTTGATTGTCCCTGAATGCGCCACAAATCTCTCCCCTCCATTTAACCTCTTACACTGGGACAGTGTGAGGTCAGTGTTTTACGATTCTTATATCCGAACATCATTCATCTTGTCCCAAAGCACTGAAATTTTAAATGAAACAGGGATGTCACCCTAAATCGACCGAAGTCTTAGGATGTGAGAACCCAACAACCGTCCTTCATCACATTGCGAGTTTGTCCTTGTTGATCGTATAAAAGTGAGTTTGAGCCATTGAAACAACCGTAGAGTGTATCATGTTTTCAACTTTAATAAGTATACGCGAGTTCTGCCTTCTTTTGCTTTCGAAATGGTAGTGTTAAAATTTTAACTAGTAAGTGCGTTTTGAAGTCAAGTTTGTTTCTGGAAATTTATCAACTTCACGTCGAAGAAGCACACTGGTTCGATTGCGAACTTACACCTCTAAGAAAAGCGAGGCTGCTAAAAGACAGCTGCGAAGAATCTAAAGAGCCGGCTGCCATAAAGAAAACGTTGAAAACATCGGCGAAGAAGCCTCCGAAGCCGTCCGCCAAGAAATCTCCGGAAGTGAAGCGTGACTCTGCTTACCTAATTTGAAAACCAAACGTCTCCCTTGGGAGCCATCACTTACTCAACGACGCTGTGTAGATCTGTGTAACGACCCCGTCTTTGTCGAGAAGACTGAAATACTTTTGCTGTCAACTCGGCGAAGTCGTTAAAGTTTTGTAACTTACTCGGCTGTTAGTATTGGATAGTAACGCCACATCTTGGTTCACAAATGGTCGTGACACTTCAGCAGAACAGCTCTAAAACTATGTAATCCTCTTTAAATCCCTTACATTTTGCATTCAGATTTAAGCTGCTTTAAGTTATCCAAAAATCAATATTCAAAGGGTTGAGGGGCTTCGCGGCTGAGTCCTTGGATCCGTTACATAATATCAATTGCAAGGCCCAATAAACACTTATCTTTTCTAAACTATCACTGTTTGTCATGAGAAGGGCTTGGGCATATTGCAATGCAGCATGTGTCTGCCGCGGCGTCACTTGAACCCTCGTTACGCTCGGGCGAAAAAGACGCGATTTTGACCACAAATAAACAACATGTCCTCTACAATAAGTTATTTATATATTACATTACAGTTCATGAGACTCCCTTCATTGATGTTGGTGAAAAATCTTGTCGCTCTGATCACATCCTTTTTACAAACCCTCCAGGATAGCAACCTAACCCTAACCCAAAAGAGCACCCAGACCGTTAAAATATTCGATGTTCGCACTCTGCAATGAAGAGCCCGGAATGCCTTACGTAGCGTAACAGTCTGAAAAGATAAAAGCTGGCGTACACCGAGCCTTGTCTTTTTCTTTCTCTTCAGGAAAATCTGTTTAGTGGTTCTCACAATGTTGTTCACATATGGGACGCCACTGGTTCCTTTTGTCTCCGTGGGACAATTGATCATTCTCTTGGCTCTGTGTACTCGATAGCCGCTACCAGACACTTCATAATCGTAGGTAGGGGTTTTCGGTAGCATCACACTCAGACAAAGCGCGGTTAAGACTGGCGGCAAGCCACGGTTGCGTCATGGCTTTCAATCCAGTGAAAGTCTGTTTCAAAATATTTAAAAATTGATTGTTGAAATTGGTCCTCATTTTTGCCACCAACTTTTGACTATCTTTTAGTCGTGCACTGGAGGTCGAACCATTCGACGATATGATACTAAGAGTAGCATAGGTATAGTTGCTTTGGGTAGCTTGCAGCAAAAATAAATCTACATTGTTCCTCCCCCTTTTCCAACGAAGGGAGTTATTTTAGAAGGAAAAACAACGTTTCTATAACAGCAACGGACGAACGGATCCAATCAGATACATGCAAACACACGCAGGTGACCTAAAGCACGGGCATATGCGATCATTAACCACCCCCAAGGGTATAGGGACGAAGAATTTCAAAGTGATACGACAAGGTTCGGCCAGTCAGAGAACGAAGTAATGCTTAATCAGAGCCATCGCAAGGAGTGATGTCATGCCGTAGTCGATTCTGTGATATGTCGTTGTAGTGTGCAGTTAACACTCTCACCCTTGGCTCTTTTCCACAGGCACATATAACCAGAACATTCACTTGTATGACGTCAACACGTACCAGTCCATCAAGGCCCTTGTAGGTCACATAGGAACGGTGACGGGACTGGCGCCAGCTGTCACAGGAAAATTACTATTCTCGGCTTCATATGATACAACGGTGCAGGTACATTCTCGCGACAGTTCCGTTCAGCAAACAATGATGCTGTGCTGAAACAGTCATAGCCTCCCTTACACCAGGAGTCCATGACGGGGAGCGCACAACTTCATTGTATTTGTGGAGCGGCGTTTTTACTCACACCGAGTTATTTTAACATTGATTTTCCCGCGAAATTAAACCACACCTTTCCAGCTAATTAAAAGTCTTGCATTAGAAATTATTACCCATGGGAATGGTCATTCGTGCAAGCCAAAACTTATTTAAGAACTCGTCTAAAATAGCTTGATCTGTGAAAATGCCGTTACATAGACCAGGAGCCTACGAGTAGGAAGCTTCCATTCGTGTAGATAAGAGCCACCAGCACGGGAGTGGTTATTTACAGTTTTAGACTTCCCGCCAAAAACTGGTTTCCATGGTTGCTAGCGCTCGTGTAAAGGTGCTACATAAATGAGTTTCCACATTAGGTTTGTTTCCATGCCCGTTTTCGTCTTAATGTTGCCAGTTTACCGCGCCCAATTCGTGAATAATCCTCAGATGAGTCGCTAGAACAGCTCGAAAATCCATCGGGAGAGGATTCAAGTCCGAAACTTTCATTTGAATTTGCATACTAATGAGAGGTCTATCAATGATATACTAAAGCCATTTGATTGGCTGAACGTGCCCCCTTTGTGTTTTTGCATGCGAAGTTTCGTTCCAAAAATATCCCGGTCTACTCCTGTGCTGGGGTACAAACCCAGTAGGGGAGATATAGACTCCTATGAATAGTCTCCAGCATAGACCTATTATTGGAGTTGTAGGCCCCTGGTTATGGGTTACTCCTTGCACTGGGAGCCCACCAATGTGCTCCTGCTGGCACATATTGTTTTGGCTCATTACACAATTAGGTGGGAGGGAAAGTGAGGTTGCGTGCCAAAAGGACGCCGTCTGCGAAAGAGACATACAAGAAAAAGAAGTCGAAATTGAAAAAAGGGATTAGATAACATACAAATTCTGTTCCTAATTGCTTGTTTATTTGTAGAAATACAAGGTATTATTGGGCCTGTACTTTACCACTTGTGAATCATGAATTATGTGTCATCAAGGCTAAAATGAATTTTTGTTGTTCAAAATTGATCGTATTTAGATGAGGGGATCCTTTGTAATGTCACCGGCTTTAACCAAGGACAATTTCACTGATCTAATCGACTTGTATTCTTGGACACACCTCGCCTTCCCAAGCAACCTTGCTTGTTTTCCTAAAGAGGTGTAGTATCATGTATTAAACGAGAGTTGCGGTGAAATTTTTTTTAGGTATGGAATCTGGACACAATGTTACCCATGCAGACCCTTTCGAGACACGAGGGCAGCGTGAACTGCGTGGTGATCCATAAAGATATGTTACTGTCAGGCTCAGAAGACATGGAGATCAAGGTCTGTTTGATATTTCAACCAAATCTCCTTTTAAATCCTAAAAACAGTAATCCTGTCAAAGCAGACATGTTGCTGTTGTTGTGGGCCGTTATTATTTTGGTATTGTAGTATTTCCTATTTTTTTGGTCTAGATCAATCTCTCTGTTGCTCCGTGTTTTTGTTTCGTCTTGAAAGATATATAGTTATTCACTAGAGACCTTACGACAGCTGCAAAAAGTGATGATGACGATGAAGATAATATTTTTAAAGTTTCAAGCCTATGTAGCCGAGGACAAGAGCGCTTTGCAAATTGGAAGACAGTAAATTAGATCACACGAATCAAAGCGCATCAAATCAAATGTTGGTATTGAAGAGAGGGACAGAACACTTGAGTAACCTAATGGAAAAATCTCGAAGCAGAGAAACACATTACACATTCGACGTTGAAGCCAATAACCGAACTAGGGCCACTTCGGCAGAATAAGAGTGCTGTCACCGCTAGGCCATCCATGTCCCTCATGACAGCAGTCGAGAGCTCATCAAGAGCTCCAGCGACAGTATGAAAATGGCGCTCTTTTGTGGTACACATCCGCGTCGTGGGCAGTGACGCTGCAAACATCTGCGCGAAGGAAGACTTGTGCTAAACCCCTCCCCTCCCCCCATCCCCCCATAAGAAACTTTGACTACCAAAAAGCTATTAGAAGGAACCAAAACAAAACTCAACGTTGCCATAGTTGGCTGGCTATGAAACAAGATCAATCATATTTTCTCTTCTGCACGTCCATCGCATAGTAGCCGAAAACATACATCATTTTCATAGAACCTTAGGTATTGCCTTGCTCAGTCTACAATATAATGAAAGGTATGTCATGGCCAGTCTTAACTCTTTCTTATTGGCAAATCACATTTCACAAAATGGGATATTTGGCTTTACATTCTATCGTCATAAGAACGAAGATAGCCTCTTAGTTAGCCAAGGAATTTATGACTGTTATACCGTGTTTTTGTTTTCTGTAGGTTTTCAAGTACTTCAAGGCGGAGTGAGGTCAGCCCCTGTATTCGGGCCATGCCAGAGTACTTAAAATTTCGCTGCTTGATCGGCGGAAGTCGAAGAGACCGGCAGCCACTTCCGGTCATTGTAAATTTTAGCACTTCAGATACTGACAGGTTCAGCTCGGAGTGAACGTAATCGTGTACATTAGGATTTTTTTTAAAGATGCGAACCAAGCGGCCATTCCTTTCTGTGACAGGCGGTTCTTTTTTACATTGTACAAAGAGCTAGGAAAATTTTTTTCCGTGTATATTGCGCAATGCTCGCCTGAGGCGGTTTTAAATTAAGTAGCTACGTAAGAAATTACTTTGGCCAACCTTGGCCAACCTCAGGAGGCGCAGGCAGTCGAATGAGCAAATCATAATGCTTGCCAAATACGTGCAGCCGTCCCCAAGCGCGGGAAAATACGCGTGAGAAAGCGCCATCGTGTTTGCTTTTGCATTAATTTACAGGTAATTGGCCGAGAATCAATCTAGCACTGCGACAGTGCTAGATTGCAGCTTGTTAAGCCAATGAAAAGATGTAGTAACTCGAAACAAATAGTTACTTTTTTCACTCAATTGAAAATCTACTATCATAGTTTTCCCCACTCGATTTAGGTGAGTACAACTTACTGCGGGTAGTACTACTGTACCAAGGGACCACTGCAATGAGAAAACAAACTTAATTTTATTTTATTTTTATGAACAAAATTAATGTAAGTACGAATGTATTCCTGATAATGACTGTTTTGCAATGACCATTATTTAAAAGAATAGAATGCTACTCGTTGAGTGCCCCTGAAAAACAGCCGTTACAGTTACTTTCGTAAAGAAAGAAATTTTAATTTGTGCAAAAAACGTTTTTCTTTAATGCTGGGCATTTAGGGTAGTCTCTTTCGCACCTGTCGTTTGGGCTCGTCACGCAACGCGTCTCTTCGCATTGCATGACGCCCAAAATTACGCCGGGCTGCGTAGCAGATTTCTTTTTCTGCAATAACTGTATTTCAGTGAAATATTTGACACAGTTCTACCAAGCAACAAAAGGCTCCGAAGGGAGCGTTTCCTTAACGATTTATTACAAATTATTTGACCTTGATCAATACAACTCTAACTCTGATTTGTTTGCTGTTTCTAACATTTAACTCCTCAAGGAAACAGTGAGGTGTAGCAAAAAAAAAAAAACTTTGGGCACTGCTTTGTTATTGACATGTTGCGACAGTGAAGCCAAATTTCCGTCCGTGAAAGATTTGACATAGTTCTACCAAGCAACAAAATGCTCCAATTTATTACAAATTATTTGACCGTGATCAATACAACTCTAACACTTCTGTAATTTGGGCGCGTCATTACTGTGTTTTATGATTTGTTTGCTGTGTCTTACAGTTGACTCCTCGAGTCGTACGTATTCTTCAGAGTATCTAAACTAGGAAACAAACAGTGATGTGTAGCAAAAAAACTAAACTCTGTCCACTGGTTTGTTATTGACATGTTGCGACAGTGAAGCCAAATTTCCGTCCGCAGCATATTTTTATCTAAAGTTTTGTTCGTTAGTTTAGCAGTGCATGTCAGGAACTCGTGAATCCAAAGAATTTTGCGCATGCCCGTTCATTTTTCCGTCGATGCAGTCCCAGGTCTCTAAAGAATCCTCGAACTCTTCAAGGTCCTTTATTTCCAGGTCGCCGTGACTTGCGTCCACTTTGAGATCCTGGCACTGTTGATAAGTTGAAATTAAGTCTAACATATCTGATTCTGCCTGCAAGGATAGAAATGAAAGATATTGTTAAGTGTGATGATCACTTTAGCAAGTAAAAGGGCAAAGCTGTTTTCCGTGTAAGGACGGTGGCTACTAATTCAAAAGTATATTTGCGCGGTTTACTGAATGTGCGGGAAAAGCAGATTTATTGAAATCCAAAAAATTGGGGGTAACCACGCATTTTTCGAAGATAATTAATCAACAATATTTGTAAAGAGCTTTGAAAGACAAAGCAATGAATGGCGTTCTTTTCCAAATTGAAACTTAATTATCTCTGAAAAATGCATGGTTAGCCCCTATTTTCTTTTTGGATACCAAGAGCACTTGCTAACTTCTGCTTTCTTCGCATAGTTTTGAACCACGCAAAAATATCCCTGTTTTAATTACATAGGAAATCCGAGTATCTCGAGATTCGGCGCAGAACGTATGCGCGATAACAACAGGAGGCACCGTCCTTAACACGTTACCCATAACCTCCGAGACACCCGTGACTGGACACCTGATTGTATCAAAGGTCTTCTTTTCAAAACTGTTTTTTCAAGTAGTGCTCATGTCTGGCGGCAATGTTGAAATTCATTTAAATTTGTTTCAGCTGAAAATGGTGGCCACCGATTACATGGTTGAAAACAAAGAATATTTGCTACAAACAAACTATCAAGGATGGTCTCACAGCTCCATAGACTCCACAGACCTAATATCTCCAAGTTTTTGCTTAAGGTCCCACCCCACTCAATCACCTTAAGTTCAACTTGTCAAATGTCTTATTGGACATTAAGACTTTTATATAACTATGAGTAGAACGCACCTCTTGAATATAGCATGCAATTAAGTTTACAGTTCCGGGTTCAAGACCCGCTCTGACCACTCGTTGAATTTGATCCTGGTAGTCCCTGGTTCAACTTCCCAGCCGCACTTGTAAATAGCCAACTGGTTTGCCTCCAGCCAGTTGGGATTCTTAACAGTTGTTGTTGTTCTGTTCTGTCGTTTCGTTGTGTTTCATTGGCCCTGAAAAGCCCCTATGGGGAGCGGTCAATTAAGTATGTATTGTATGATACTTTGCTTTCGGGAGACATTGTTTCCAAAAAAAAAAAAACATAGACAGATAGTTGGGAGGAGTCTATTGTTGGTGGAGAAAAACATCGTCACCTCTACTGTATGTCAATTAAATTCTAGGAGATCAGTCGTGAGGTAGTATGTCATCCCAAGACATCAGAATGGAAGCCACCAACTGGAAATAACTGGGAACCACTAAAGCCTGGTTTTCACTAGTGACGCAAGCATAAGCCCAAGCAACACACGCAGGCGCATTTACTTGTTGTTAATTAGTGCCTATTGTTCGAACAAAAGGCTCTAATAAACTACAAGCTGCTGAGTTTGCGTCTGCTTCTTGTGCTTGTGCTTGCGTCGGAAGTAAAAACCAGGCTTAACAGCATTCGTGTTTTCAGTACACGCTTCGAATCTTCTTGCCAAAGAAACGGACAAAATTCGAATGTCATTCAACAGTGTTTTTCGCGGTTTTCAAAAGCGGCACTGTTATTAGAAGACCTCCACCCCCTTTGTCGTTTTTTTTTAACAGTGTTCCAACGGTTCCCGAGAAATGATTGGCGGCCGCAAAGAACGAAACAGGTATTCGGAAGTGAGCACGTTAATGAAAGGGGCAATAAAGGCTCAATATGTACGAATGTCATCGTCATCATCATCATCATCATATTATTATTATTATTATTATATAGGCTCCATTCGTGCAAAGGTTTAACACTCTTCCCCAAACCGAAGCAAACCTACCTGTGTAAACTGCAATTCGTCCATTCCCTCCTCAGTAAACCAGTGAAGAAAAGCTCTCCTCCGATACATTACTCTAAATTGAAGGTTGAGTCTTTTAAACATTTCGTGTATAGCTGTGTTATTAGCGATGAAGGTAGCCGACATTTTCAACCCATGAGGAGGAACGTTACAAACCGCAACTTTAGCATTGTGTGGGATCCATTCCACAAAATACCCGCAGTTCTTCTCTTGAACGCTGGCCATCTGATCCTCGACCTCTTTCATGGACAGTTTTTGACCGCGAAACATGGCGGCGTAAGTAAGGTACCTGCCATTTCTGGGATCGCAGGCGATCATAACGTTTTTGGCGTCAAAAATTTGCTGAGTCAATTCAGTGACGGAGACAGCACGAAAGGATTGTGATTGTCTGCTGGTGAGTGGTGCAAAACCAGGCATGAAGAAATGAAGACGAGGATACGGAATCATGTTTACTGCCAGCTTGCGCATGTCAGCATTCAACTGTAAAAAAAGGGAGTACTAATCTACATCATATAACTCAAAATCAGGTTTATTGGACGTAGGCTATGGAAAAGCATGTAACAGGTACAAAATTCGTTGTGCACATAACATTTGGAAAATCACGTTCTTCAGTCCCTCTCCCCCCCCCCTCCCCCCCCCCCTCCCTTCCCTTCCCTCCCGGGGCTTCTTTTCTTTCCTTCCTTCCTTCGTCCGTTCCATTCATCTTTCTTGACTTAAAAATTAATTTTCTGCGAGCCTAAGAGTATCCAAATATCAATTTGATTTTAGCACATACCTGACCGGGAAAGCGAAGGCACGTGGTCACGCCGCTCATAGTGGTAGATATAATATGATTCAGATCTGAATATGTTGTGGTTTCAAGTCTTAGCGTTCTGAAACAAATATCGTACAGCGCTTCATTATCGAACGAAAACACCTCATCGGTGGTCTGGATCAGTTGGTGCACCGCCAGGGTGGCGTTGTATGGTTCGATGACTATCTCAGAAACTTTGGGCGACGGAAACACGCTGACTGCGCTGAGGATCCTATCGGGGTATTCCTCTTGTAAATGATACAGTATCAAGGTACCCAGCCCCGATCCAGTGCCACCGCCCAATGAGTGCGCCACCTGAAAGCCTTGAATTGAGTCACATGTCTCTGCCTCTTTTCTGATTGCGTCAAACACTTCTTCCAGGAGATTACATCCGTTGGAGTAAAAGCCTTTCGCCCAGTTGTTTCCCGCCCCGCATTCGCCTGTTATCGAGTAAGTAAGGTAAGGTAAGGTAAGGTAAGGTAATGAGAGTTAAAAAGTAAGTTGGCTGCAACAATCGACGAGGGATATCTTCTAGGGAACTCTAGGAACCGGACAACTCTTACAATTGTGTGCTCAGTTACCTGGCCTTTGAATGAAAGTGAGTCCGGAGTTGACCTTGCTTTGATAGAAACCTCAGTGTTTTTCTTATGTTAATGATGTTCTTCTCGTGCTAATTAGTAGGAATTTGCATAAGAAAAGCAGTGAGGTCTATCAAAGCAAAAATTTGGTTTTATCAACGGAGTTGATAATGTAAATTGGCCACCGTACAGAGATTCTAAAAGCTTTTAAAATCTCTGTACGGTGGCCAATTTACATTATCAACTCCGTTGATAAAACCAAATTTTTGTATACTACTTCCCCACCGACGCAGCACCACAGTTTCTTTAGAAACTACCCCTTCATTCATCTATCAAAGCAAAGTCAACTCCAGCCTCACTTTCATTCAAAGGCCAGGAAACTAAGCACACAACTGTAAAATGGTCTATTGGGTGTCATCTCATTGACTACTCTGTTCATCAAAAACAAAACACAAACAGCGGTAACAAACATAGTAAACGCATATTAAAAGCTTGACGTTTCGAAACACTGTTGATTCAGGAACTTAAGCCATCTCTTAGTGACAACATTTGTAGTTAAAAAGTACTCCTATTTTAATTATCAAATATCATTGCTGACCAATTAAATTTTCTCTTTATATAACTTCCAGTCTCAGTCTACTATATTTAAATATAGTTTCGTATTTCCTAACGGAATATTGCTTCTGAGGATTAATGTTGTAGCATTCGAAACGTCAAGCTATTGATATGCGTTTTACCATGTTTGTTACCACTGTTCGTGTGTTGTTTTAGATCAAACTTAAATGGCCAGATAACACAGAGAATATCTACGATGCTCTGTTCATCACCAGCGGCAATGGCCGTATTTTATATCAGAGGAGGTCTTGTACGCCTAGACACATCAAACGTGTGGGTGTTATATTAATTAAGTGCGTGCCCTCTTCAATATTCTCTTCAATACGGCTAGTTTGTACAATTCGCCATTCTTAGCCGTCTCTCAAGAGACAAGTTGCAGACCACATCGTTATCAAACAGGGTAGTTTTCAAACAATTTTATTCTCTCTTCGAGCTTCTATAAGGTGCCAAGAAATGCTCATCTGGTTAGGACTGGCTGCTTCTTTTTTTAATTTCTTTTCTTTTTTGTCTATTCTATTTTGGTCTTTTCCCAGTCGTTAAGGTTTGTTCTAGAAACTGTTTTTTCATCTCTCTGAGCCATAATAAACGCAACCTATGAATGTTTTTCGCTTGAACGGTTTGCAAAGGATTTGATTTTTTAATATGACATTCTAATGAGGGAATTATATGGTCACCAACAATTTGTCTAACAAAAGTGCTCAATTAGGGGCATCAAGTCCGTTAATTAAAAATAAGAAAAAAGACGTTTTCTCTTTGTTTTTGGGATTAAGGTTGTAAGACTTCTCCATGGTGGGCCACATTTTCTGTATGCGCAAATGGTTAATTAAACGAAATGAGTAAAAGTTGGCTGGTTCTGAGCAATTGCAAGTTCCAGATAGGATGTGTTTTCCTTCGGAATATTTTCGGCACGATGAATATTTATTGAAACGAAAAACAACGACAATACCAAGATCTTTCTCAGTGATGCGCCACAGAAGGTCATTACTTACTTATCCTCGAATCATTACTAACTATTGGAAATATCACCAAAAGAAATAACATTGCCTTCTATTTTTTGAAGTCAGTGTTTCTGCACGGATGATATCAAAAATTTTGTCATCAAGCCATCATCGAAAAAAATTGCCGTACGCTTAAAGAATAATCGAGAATGCAAATTCCAGAAAAGTTATTGAAGACACAAGAGTGGCCTCTTCAATAACAGCACCGTTTGTTTAGCCCCACAAGTATATTCCGCTTTGCTTTCAACTATCATCAAATCAGTGAAGAAAATAATAGCATTATGTTTTGGAGGAGTGCTACTCCGTGGAAATGTTTTTGGAAAAATTTCCGATGGCAGCAAAGCGTTTCATGTGACGACATTTACTTGTGAGCCCTAAGCAAAATTAAACTTCCGAAAATTGTCTCGCGCTCGATACGGTTGTGACTAAACAGGAAAAGCGCAAGATGACCAATATTACACTGAGAACGTCGAGGAATGAAACAAAAATGCTGGGTTTCCTTGAATTGAAGCCAACAATAGTGATCATTTTTCAATGCAGCTGGTCGGAACTTACCAATGGTTTTCACGATTGTTGTGTAAACAGTCCAAACACGATAACAAATGTTTGCGTATTAAATTGGCCAATTTAAATATCCTTAATACAAAATCTCTTGCAAGTGTTTGGAGTTCAATCTATTGCTACACTTCAGTTGTCTCGTTTGTGTATTTCACAAATGCAAATAGAACGTGGCCGACTTTTTTGGATCTATGACATAAGAAGATGAACTGGCACTGATGAACAACAAGGACATCAAATATTCTTCATTAGTAAACGTTTTCATCGCTAAGTTAATTCCCTATTTACTGATCTCAACGATTTAGCATTAATTAATCCACTCTTACCGTAAATAAAGTTGTCCGGACGAAAAACTTTCCCAAATGAAGCTGAGCGAATCGAATCCATAGTTCCCGACTCCAAGTCCACCAGAACGGACCGTGGTACATATCTGTTTCCTGTGAGACGAACAAATGTTTTTAACTAAAGAAGGACAGTAGAATTTTGGTTGATATTTTGCTGGATTTCAGCCGCTTATACTGCAAAAAACATTTGCTCGAGAGCACCAAGTTTACAGTTATCATCGAGCTATTCCTTTTCTAATTAACTTACCGGCGCCTTCGGAAAAGTAAACGTCAATTTTCTCTAATTGCGTGTTCCAATTGCCGTTGTAATTTCCCTCTTCATCTATGCCATGTTCCGCGCAAAGAATTTCCCAAAACTACCACAACAAAAGCGAAGATTTACAATTACGGTCACTGCATTTAAATTGAATACCAGAGAAAAGGAATAAGACCAATGGCTTAATTGTAGCGACACGCGAGTGTCTATTCGAGTCACTAATATTAAAACACCTTGTAGCCAATTTGGTTTCCGCATTGGCCGACTTGAACATTAACAATTTCGCGCATTACACAGGGAAACAAGACAGGCAATTCGGTGGACCCAATTCACAAACAAGGAACATTTCGTTTGTGGCAAACGGTTTGTTATCTTCGCCGTTCGACGGGGGTATTGATAAATCTGCGTCTCGATTTGGACATCAATAATTCATGTGTTTCACGTAAGATCCTTTCAAAAAATAGTGCGCCAAAACAGGAACCAGAAACCGGTTGCCTTTGTTGGAGTTTTAAAAACCTCGCTTCCACGCTGAAATCACTTTCCGGTGATTGCACCTTTCAAGTTACTACGTTTTATGCCAAAAAACATTCAACACCTGCAAGAAGCTGCATAACAGTACGGTTCTTTTAAGAATGCGACGTTAAAAATGCCGAGCAGTGCTTTTTTATGTCCAAAAAAATTATCTTCCCGTACGATGCAAAAGATTTGAAAATCAATGCGCTATCAATTTGTCAGCGTGTGGGCTATCAACGCACAAATTGATGTCAGTATCATCTACAAAGGTTAGGTTTTATTAAACATCTTCCAATTCAAATCGTCAAGGATAGTTAACAAAGTGAAATGTAATGTGAAGCAAACGGAACAAAGAACTCTATGCTGCTTCGCCCTCTTCCTCTTCTTCATCAAATTCGCCTTCTTCCTCAGCAGTCGCGTCCTGGTATTGCTGGTACTCAGAAACAAGATCATTCATGTTCGATTCAGCCTGGAAAGAAAGGATGGGAGTAAACTTAGTAACTGATGCGGTTTTCAGTTCTATATTTATATGTAATAGGCATAGAAAATCGTATGAACTAGAGTGCATTTCGAGATTTATGGTTAAGGAGTGATGTTTTGAAAGTTCGCGAAACTGGCGAGCGCAATTTTGAGAACTTTCAAAACATCACGAGTATCCATAAATCACGAAATACACGAACAAGTTCACTGATACGATTTTTTAATTATCACAAATTCAACAAAATTACTCAATTGCTGTGTTTCCATAACAACTTCCGTATTGTACTCTATAACTTCTGTTGCACTCTATGGCCCATTTCTGCAACAGGTACCAGAAACGCGGTATTCTGTTGGGTATATAACAACTTTGAGTTAACGCAGGTTCGCGCTAACAAAGCTTCTGGCAACCACGGGCCAGCCGGAAAATCGGAAAGACACGACGCTACGCTTTTTAATATGTCATAAAAAAGGACAAATACGAATTGGTGCTACGCAAACCGCACTAAACAGCTTTTAAACAATATTGCGACACTAATTTACTAACAAAAAGCAGGAAAGAACAAAGTTAGTCTTACCTCGGTAAATTCCATCTCATCCATTCCCTCACCAGTGTACCAATGCAAGAAGGCTTTGCGCCTGAACATAGCAGTAAACTGCTCACTGATGCGCTTGAACAATTCCTGGATTGCAGTGCTGTTGCCAACGAAGGTGGCAGACATCTTGAGACCACGGGGTGGGATGTCACAGACAGCAGTCTTCACATTGTTGGGAATCCATTCCACAAAATAGGAGCTGTTCTTGTTCTGCACATTGAGCATCTGTTCATCCACTTCCTTCATGGACATACGACCACGGAACATGGCAGCCACAGTCAGATAGCGTCCATGCCGTGGATCGCAGGCAGCCATCATGTTCTTGGCATCAAACATCTGCTGAGTGAGTTCTGGTACTGTGAGGGCACGGTACTGCTGGGAACCTCTGCTGGTGAGGGGTGCAAATCCAGGCATGAAGAAGTGAAGACGCGGAAAGGGAACCATGTTTACAGCGAGTTTTCTCAGATCGGCGTTCAACTAAAAAAAAGAGACAATAGAAATGTTACATAAAAGACACTTTAGTAGGCAACCTGCCTTTTGCGAACAGTTGTTAGGAATCTCATCAAACTATCTTTCACCATTTCAAGCGTGGGACTCTCTTTGTCACTTGGAGTTTCTATTAATCGGAAGCCAATACACTTGCGATAATTGCTTTGGTTTTGATATCTAGGCTTTATAATTGGCTCCAAGCAGAGTTAGCTCCAAGTATTTCGCGCCACGTTTTCAACCAATCAGATGCAAAAAATAAGGAAATTAAACGTGGTATTGTCTCGGTTTCGTTTTCTCGCCCACAGCGCCGGGGCTATGGATTTGTTATGCGTTACGATCGGCGATTTGTGGGGTCGTCTGAGGTGATACATCGGCTAAAATCTGCTGTAAGAATCTGCATTGTTTGGTTTAAAGCTTGTTTGCTTTTTTCGATACAATGTGTTTTAACGATATGACAAGAAAAAGTATTTGCGAGAAGATATTCGAATATTTGTTTAACTGAAAAATACCATTTTGTTCAGTTGGACCGAAAAGAAATCAAAATTGAATTGTTGTTGAGTATGTTTGACTAACTACCTGAGGTTCACGTAATTAGTTGAGGTGATAACCTGATTACATCGAGATTTGATGCGACTGATAGCTATTCAACGATACAGTCAACCATACCTGTCCGGGAAATCGAAGGCAAGTCGTGACACCGCTCATCGTGGCTGATACAAGATGATTCAAGTCGCCATAGGTTGGTGTGGTGAGCTTCAGAGTTCTGAAACAAATGTCGTAAAGTGCTTCATTATCGATGCAATATGTTTCATCGGTGTTCTCAACCAACTGATGTACGGACAGTGTGGCATTGTAAGGTTCCACAACGGTGTCTGATACTTTCGGTGATGGTACAACGCTGAATGTGTTCATGATTCTGTCTGGGTATTCTTCTCTGATCTTAGAAATGAGAAGTGTTCCCATGCCGGAGCCGGTTCCACCGCCCAACGAGTGTGTGAGCTGGAAGCCTTGAAGGCAATCGCAGCTTTCTGCCTCCTTGCGAACGACATCGAGTACAGAATCCACGAGTTCTGCGCCTTCCGTGTAATGTCCTTTAGCCCAATTGTTACCAGCCCCACTTTGACCTAAGGGAAGATTTAAATATAAACCCCTATTTTTTTCAAGTTTGCAAGACTCTATTGTCAGCTTAAAAACAAGATACGAAGGCTAATATGAGAGATTTGGTGCCCTAATAGGAAGGCAAAACTGAGTGAAAATCTGACCTCTGAGGTGTTTTGTCTGTTCCAGAAAATTCCCCGTTTGTGTAATTACTACTGCTAGATAGCCACAAAAGTGAATATTTTTGTGACTCTTTCCCGGCTTTTCAGTACTTATGAAATAAAAACACGAAATGCTAGAGCAATCATGAGGGAGTAAACTTCATTTTCAGTGTTATTAGGCTCGCCAAAACCAAGGGCTTATTGAAACCCGAATAAAACGTTTTGTTCAAAGTATTTCCACATCATTTAAATGTGAATGCTACATTATAATGCAAATACAATACACAAAGAATCTTAACCCTTGGAGTTTTGAAATGGGTACAAATGGAAGAGCAATAATTACTTAACAGGATGCACTAACTAATGTGACGAAATAGGTCACCATGGAAGCAAAAGAGCCATCTAAAAACGCCATATATATTGTATTTAAATACTTGCGTCTCAAAAACAAACTCGGTGACCATCAATTTTTATTCCTATTTATTTACAATTAGGCTGAGATAAAGCTCTCTTCAAAGCTTAAAAATATTCTCTGCAGCAGATTCAGAGAGTGATTCGCTCTGGAATATTTTTTTAACTTTGCAGAGAGTTTTATCTCAGGCAACAAAATATGGGATATTTCTAAACGGCTCCTTTATTGCCATGGTGACCTATTACGTCACATAAATGAGTTGTTAAGCAATTTTATTATATGTCTCTGTCTCACAAGGACTGGGAACTACCAAGTTCACGAATTTGATTGGCTGAAATCGATATTGACCGCGGTCTAGATTTTCCCATCTAGACCGGTAATGTTTTGCGGTGAAAAGATGCAAAGTAAAACGCAAAAATATTGAGTATTTTCTTCTAACAATATTTATTTATGGAAGTGCCAAACAGCATGATGACAAAAGAGAGGATGACGAGCAAACTTTGACAGAATTAAGTTCAGCTCATCGCCACTCATCGCCGTTCGCAAGCAAAATGTCAGTTAGTACAAACCAGTTACATTAAACGAATTAAATTGTTCTTGTTTGCCATATAATAAACATCTTATTAACCGAGCTTAGTCAGTCTGTATGGGAGAATCTTGACCTCGGTCGTGTGTACAGACCTCACTGCGTTCGGTCTGTACTCACGACCTCGGTCAAGATTCTCCCATACAGACCTCCTGCTCGGTTAATAAGAGCTTAATTGATGCTTCTTATGTTACCATAACTTTGCCGTTAGGTGAAACAGCTGGGTGGATTTAATCCTTCCAAATGGAACAGTTTGTTGAAACTGGTTTGAGCGGCCTCCTTAAGAATTCCTGGAACACGGCTTAGAGAGCAAGGCAACATCAAAACTGGGAAAAGAATATCATGAACGAGGGAGCAAGACCATATTTTCAGGGGCATCCAATGAAGGTGTTCCGCAAAATATCTGTCAGAATTCCCCAGCGGAAATTCATCTGGCTGGCAAGTTTTTAATTTTCCCTCACTATCTAGCTGGGAGCTGGAATTTTGCTCATCCTGGGTGTGCGGAACACCTTTTCCAGCAAAAGCAAAAAAATCGAAAAAAGTGTTTTATTAGTGTTTTCTTGTAAGTTTTTTTCCTATTATTATGCATTTTGAAAATAATTTTCGTTGGGTGCTCCTGTATTTTTACTTTAAGACAACAAGCACCATAAATGGGACGATAAAAAAGGGAAATTTGGTCTTATTACGATCCGTTCGAGTTTCAGGCAACTACGTATCTGGCCAAGATAGAGACGGCTACCGTTTTGAATATTTATAGTGAGGCAACAGCGGACAACTTGCTTCACAGGAACAAATACTGAAAGCGTGAATTCAGTCTGATACCGCAGAGAAAACTATAAATAACAACAACTTGAATGAGTTCTATGGGGTCTGCATGTTTGATATTTTTAATTTAAGAACCAATCTAAGTAAAATTATCTTGAACCACATAAGCTTAATTAAGCTTATTCCTCACCGAAAACAAAATTGTCAGGTCGGAAAATTTGCCCAAATGGCCCTGAACGAACTGAATCCATCGTACCAGGCTCGAGATCAACAAGAACAGCTCTTGGCACATATTTCCCGCCTGAAATAAAGCAAAAAGCGACCATTGAAAAACTATGTAAAGGGAGACAACTATCCATTTCTGAAGTATCTCGTACAACATTACCTGTTGCCTCGTTGTAATAGACGTTTATTCTTTCCAACTGCAAGTCAGAATCTCCGTGGTAAGTTCCTGTCGGATCGATGCCGTGTTCGTCCGAGATAACTTCCCAGAACTGAAATAAAATAGTGAATGAATGAATCAAGCGGGGTCTTTTAAACAACACAGTTTTTAATTGAACTTAACGAGACTGACTAACCTTAGCTCCAATTTGGTTGCCACACTGGCCAGCTTGGAGATGAACGATTTCACGCATTATTCTCCTTTTTGACAAAAAAAAAAACTTTTACTCAAGTGAATCTGAAAGGACCTTGGTATCACAACGCCACGTTTTTTGGCGACGTTTTGATTTGACTCTACGGAACATATCAAACCATTGTGACGTAGTTTGCGTTACCATGACGATGTCAAATGAACAACCAATCTTTATAGGGAGTGCGCAAGGCAACTTTTTCTTTCGCCAGAATGCATTTTCCGTATTGGCGTACACGAAAAAAATCACCAAAAATTAGCGTTACGCTCGATCGCTGTGAAATTTGGCGTGATTTCTAGCATTATATAGTCTCAGTTTCCTTATAAAAGCTGATGTTTTGGACTATTTTGTCTACTTTTTTAGCTAGAAAACAAACTGTTGTACTAAGCCCTTTTTTCGAAGGTATCTCATACTTATGTGACGCAGACCAATTATAGCTTAGAGCTTAGAATAAATACTCCCAAAAATAGATTTCTCTAGTACTGAATGGGATCGGTCAGCGTTTATAGCCTGCGGAGGTGCCTTTAACGATCTAATGGCAGGCAGAGCCGGCGGCTCAAAGGAGCTCAATGTTTTCAAGAACACTACACTGTTTTGGAGCAAGTTCCAAATCGTTATGGACCTAGGAATAAAAGAATAACTAAAAGCTGAAAGATTTGCTTGAGAAATAAGTCTGCTGGAGGAATCTAGTAGACCTGATTTTGCTGGGAAATGAGCCATGGATTTAAAGAAAAGGGACAGACTGATTAAACAGACGTATATGTTCAAGATTATCCCAGCCAAGACAATTCACTAAACCTGTAGTACTTGCTGTGAGTTTACAGTCGTATACAAAGCGGACCGCATTCTTCTTCACTTGTTCGAGGTGGTTAACATCAGAATCAGTAAGAGGATTCCACGAAGAGGACGCACGGAGAGAGTCATGAAGATATTATACATTTTCATAGCTTCATGACAGTAATAGTATTGAGACTCACGAGGCAGCTTTAACCTAATGATGGCATGTCTTTAAAAAGTTGAGACGCGAGTCTCAAATCTATTTTAACATCGTTACTGTCACGAAGCTGTGGAAATGTAACATCAATATATCGAGGATGCAAGTCAAAGGCAGGGAATCCAAGGGGAAACCCAGCCCCAAAACAAATTTTGGTTCGTTATTCAAACTTCTGAAGCAAGGGTCATATCGATCACGAGCAAGAAAAAAACAGTTTGCCTCACTTTTACCGATAATGAACAACAAATCTTTCCGTGGTTTGATCCGACAACTACGAACATCAAGATAGGCTTAGAATTAATTTACGGCCTCTGTAACACCTGTGGGATTGTCCATTGACCTACAAGAACTCGTGGGAACTTGGTCGTTTATCTCCTTTCTGGATAGGTGGGCAGAGTTTCCGACTGGTGTTAGGGAGGTCATAGGTCCGAACTGTGCCTTGGAATCTGATTTTTCAATTTTTCCTTCCGCTCGTTGCCAAGCAACTACCGTGTCATTCTTCTCACGGGCGCATTATTACACCGTGAACTTCAGCAATATGTATAGAATGGTCAGATAGAAGTTGTTACAGAAACTTAGCTCGAGTGGGGAAGACGGATGATTCACGTCGTCCGAGAAATTTATCTCTTGAATCGACGAGATTCGTAGCCCACCTCCATCGCCAAAGTTTTGGTCAGTATAGAATCAAGTATTTACTATTACTTTTCTTCCCGAAGAATAACTAACAGATCTCTTTTTGATTATTACGAGTAGTCTCTGGAATTTAGAGCGAGGAGAGATACTTTGTGCCTGCTCCAAGGTAGGTACAGCTTCACAAATGAATTTGCTGGTTAATTTATCATTTCATTAAGGCCAAATTCTCTGTGGCGGATGATCTGAAATATACTATTTTTATCTGAAAAGTAAAGTACCGAAAGCTATTCGTGCAAAGATCAGAAAACAAGTCAGTCGATTCCAAAAAAGAATGTGGATAAATGGAGGAAATCACCTTTTAATTTCGTCAGAAGCAAACAAATTTAAACATTTTGCAAGTGTTTCTTATGGTGCGAAATGCCGTTATCTAACTGTATTTGTTGAACATTTAAATTTTTCAGTCGAATTCTAGAGAGGTATGAGGACTTACAAAAATTTGGTTTTATCAACGGAGTTGATAATGTAAATTGACCACCGTACAGAGATTCTAAAAGCTGACGTTTCGAGCGTTAGCCCTTCGTCAGAGCGAATGAGCGTATGAGGACTTAGTTGAGTTGTTCGCCAAGGGAGAGAAAAAGGATATCACTCAGACTGGCAGAAAATTGCAGAACTGTTTTTTTTTTATTTTTGACAAATTAACATTTGGACCAAGAGAGCTGAGCTCGTCAAGACTAAACTGAATTACATCCAAGATACAGGGTTCAAAATTTTGGTTGCTCGAATTGACGGTCAAATTTCATGAACGCAAACTTGGTTATTCTAAGAGCGACTCTATGCAGGTTCGCCTTCATCCTCTTCTTCCTCATCAAATTCACCTTCCTCTTCAGCAGTTGCATCCTGGTATTGCTGGTACTCAGACACAAGATCATTCATGTTGGACTCGGCCTGGAACAAAAAAAACAGGACTTTAATTTTTACGCTTTTCAGAAACACTTGGTAATTTTTTTTAAAAGTTTTACCTCTGTGAATTCCATCTCATCCATACCCTCGCCAGTGTACCAATGCAAGAATGCCTTTCGCCTAAACATAGCAGTAAACTGCTCACTGATGCGCTTGAACAATTCCTGGATTGCGGTGCTGTTGCCGACAAAGGTGGATGCCATCTTTAACCCACGTGGTGGGATATCACAGACAGCAGTCTTCACATTGTTGGGGATCCATTCCACAAAGTAGGAGCTATTCTTATTCTGCACATTGAGCATTTGTTCATCCACCTCCTTCATGGACATACGACCACGGAACATGGCAGCCACAGTCAGATAACGTCCATGCCTTGGATCACAGGCAGCCATCATGTTCTTGGCATCAAACATCTGCTGAGTGAGTTCTGGTACTGTGAGGGCACGATACTGCTGGGAACCTCTACTGGTGAGGGGTGCAAATCCAGGCATGAAGAAGTGAAGACGAGGAAAGGGAACCATGTTCACAGCGAGTTTCCTCAGATCAGCATTCAACTGAAAGGAAAATTTCATTAGTCATACAGTATAAGCAAAAACCTGCAAAAAGACGGGAGATTTGCTAATTTATTAAGTCATAAACAAAACTATTCTATCTCCATGGTAGACCACAGAATTCTGTTATGCAGGTGAATTCTTATGACTATAACAAAACATTGTTATGCAAGATTCTCTAGAAGCCTTTCCCTAGCAACCACCTCACCACCTCCAAAGTCATGACAAATTCATAGGTCAGCTGTCTTAAAGGTCACTGTTCTTTTGAAATATTCCACACCATCCTTGTAAGCAGGGCCGTGTAATAAGGTTCAGTTAAATTTGTTTACTGTGTCTTGGTTTAACTGGCTAAGCAAGCAAAAGTGTACCCATATAAGAGCCCTCATTTCATCTTGAAAACGGGGTTGACGCAAGCATTAGCACAAACACAGACACAAAAATCAAAATTTTCCTTTTCCTTGTGCTTTGCGCTCACGCCTGCATTACACGGCATTCGCTACGTGAGGACGTTTTTGTCCAATCGAAGCTCTCGTTCCAGATTCCCTGCGTCTGAGCATTTGAACAAAATGGCGGATGCCGTGGTTTATTTCGACGTTTATGCCAACGTTCGTTTTCACTTTGTATAAAGCTACTTGTGCTTGCGCCTGTGCTTGCGTCACAACTGAAAACCACTCTTAAAAAAGATGTGTTCCATTCTGGCTACAAAAATATCCTTCCCTAAGGAGGAAACGTACTAACAAAATGCTGTTTTTATTTAATTAATACCGATTTTCGCACCGAAATTAATAATTCAGCAAAAGTTGTTATTCATTCATCTGATTATTAAGGGTAGATGAATGCGACCAAGTCAAAATGATTATTGTCATCACTCCAAATTCTCGATAAATTAGGCCAGATATTATGGTCTAAACGAGAAGAAACTGCAGTTCCCGTCTTCTGAAGGAAAATTTCTCTTGCCTAATCTCGATGCGATCAATATCCGACATCTCTCCCTATTTCCAGCTGCTTGACAGGGTGTGTCTTCCGAGTAGAGTGGCCTACAAGTTAATATTATCGCTCCCCTTCTGTTACATATTTGCTAAAATATTTGCACCACATTTAGACATTATAGATATTCTGTCGTCGAGAGTTTTAGACCAATTATTACAAAAGGAGCAAGTGCTTTGGAAATGCTGCTGATTCTGATCTCAAGCCGTATTATTTCAAACGTTTATTCTTGATAATTGTTAAGAGAACCGAAGCAATGATGTATTTTTTGAGACCGTGAAATCGACAAAATAACGACTGTTTCTATCGCGCGTGATTTAAGTCATGAATGGCAGCTTGGCCTTCAGATGAATGTGAGCATGTTTGCCAAATCGGTTGCACTGTTCAAAGTTTCAACTCGTTAAAAATATTTCTCAGAACCAATTTTAACATCGAGAATTGCTGCGACCGATACTTATTCATCGATAAAGCAAAACATACCTGTCCGGGAAATCGAAGGCAAGTCGTGACACCGCTCATAGTAGCTGATACAAGGTGATTCAAATCACCATAGGTTGGTGTGGTGAGCTTCAGAGTTCTGAAGCAGATGTCGTATAGAGCTTCATTATCGATGCAATATGTTTCATCGGTGTTCTCAACCAACTGATGCACCGACAGTGTCGCATTGTAAGGTTCCACAACTGTGTCTGATACTTTCGGTGATGGTACAACGCTGAATGTGTTCATGATTCTGTCTGGGTATTCTTCCCTGATCTTAGAAATGAGAAGCGTTCCCATGCCGGAGCCGGTTCCACCGCCCAACGAATGTGTGAGCTGGAAGCCTTGAAGGCAATCACATCCCTCAGCCTCTTTACGAACGACGTCGAGTACCGAATCCACAAGTTCAGCTCCTTCCGTGTAATGTCCTTTGGCCCAGTTGTTTCCTGCACCGCTTTGACCTGAAGTGAAACGTGGCGATCCGCTTTAGGTGGGCAATAAAAATGTGGGTGTTGCTGATCACAACAGATTAAAGAACTGCGACGTACAATTTACAATTTAAGCTACTCACCGAAGACAAAGTTATCTGGTCTGAAAATCTGTCCAAAAGGACCCGATCTGACTGAATCCATAGTACCGGGTTCCAAATCGACAAGGACAGCTCTGGGGACATATTTTCCGCCTGAAATATTCGATAAATCGACAGTTGTTTGATGAGAATGGCAACATTCAAAGCAAGCGAAATTTCTAAACGAGTCGAATTTTTCACCTCTTAGAAAACGTTTACCTGTTGCTTCGTTATAATATACATTGATTCTTTCTAGCTGGAGGTCCGAATCTCCGTGATATGTACCAGTAGGATCGATGCCGTGTTCATCGGAAATAACTTCCCAAAACTGAAATCCAAAGAGAGCGAGAATTCATAAGCGTTTTCGCACCAAGCATACAATATTTCACCTGGATGTGCTTTGCACCTTTGCGCCGATCTGGTTTCCACACTGCCCGGCCTGAAGATGAACGATTTCACGCATTTTCAGAAATATTCAGCGAACACAATATGGTTCAATTCACTCTTCTGTTGAGCTAGAGAAAGTAATCGTTGCTACAGCGGCGCGATTTATATAGAACCACCAATAATTTATGCACTGATTCGTGAAAACAATGGGCTTATTTCCCAATACGGAAATGTAATATGACGTCATATCCCTAGTGAACTTATATTTTGCTTGCTGTTTATTGGTGGCGGACACATGGATACCTTTGAATTGTGAATCGAAAGATGACATTGTATTATTCAAATGCTAGATGCAAATACGCAAGACAAATGTTAAGTGAAAAACAAACGGTCAAAGAAATATTCTTCTCTGCGAAAAAAAGTAAATTGTCTTTGAATTTTTTTCAGCAAATTTTCAACTGATATAAGTTCGTGACAGTCGTTTCCGTTTTAACAACGAAAGGTTTGATACTAGGTCTCCGCCCAGTGTTCTGTTCTTTTTTTAGGCAAGTTATGATATTTGACTGGCAGTTGCTGCTCATTTTAATGATTATTGAAGGAATATATTGTGATTGTACTATCGATTTAAAAACCTCAGAAAACTTCGCACTGCATAACACACCAGGAATAATCCTACATTTTTTTCGGCATTTAGTGTTTTTTTCGTGAAAAAACCCCCAACGTTCTACAAAATGAAAGGAAGCGGCTCGCACCTTTCTTTTAAAAGGCCAGTGATACAGGGATAGTAATTGTTGACCTGAAGCTAAAAAGGCTCGCTTTGAACCAGACTGGATACTGGGATGCCATTTGAGTGTGAACGGCCACGAGAAAAACTAACAAAGATGGTTCAATGCCATAAATTCCATCTATTTGAACAAGTGGTAAAAAACTCCATTGTTGTTAATTTCTTGCACGCTTGCTGATTTAATTGACAAATCGTCGTTCCTTTTTTGACAATCAAAAAGCGCCACTGAAAAAATGAAGTCTTTTGTGAACACTAGGTCACGCTATTTTAGTTAATTTTGTTAATTAAGAGCTCTAAACGTCAAATTGGCAGAGCAAGTCTTTCATTTGCAAAATCACGGCCACATAACAACTGAGATTGATTTTCCTGCTTTGTAAATGACATTTTGATATAGACTGATATAAATTTGAAAAAAGGTGGGCCGGCGTTTTTCAAATTTACCCAAATTCAATCTATTTCAATCCTCTCCAGTTTTGTCCATCCATGTTCTTTCTTGGCTTCCCTGTGTTTTGTTAGAGTTCTTCTATAGTTTTGAACAGTTATTTTAATATTTTAGTTAATTCTATGACCATTCGATCAGTGCTGAAATTGCCTAAAATTGCGTGACCTAGCCCCTTTAAGTGTCTAGTCATTCTAGAGCTGAAAACTTATTGGGAACACTGTAAACTGAAATTAAGAGGAACTGAAGTCAAATGTTGGTTTTTGAGGAGAGGGGAAACCGGAGAAAACCTCTCGGTGCAACAAACTCAACTCACACATATGACGCAAGTCTGGGAATCGAACCCGAGCCATACCGGTGGGGACACTGAATAACGCAGACTGCAGACCGTCTGTAAAATGAAAATTCGGTTAGCTTTCTTAGGCCTAAATAACATTCAGGTTAGCCTGTTTACGGTTAGCTCTCAATAATAGTGAGGGTAACGCCATATTTTACCCCTGGTCTGCAGTCTGCATTTTGGCGTGACCGATACTGGTGGGAGGCCAGTGCTCTCACCACTGCACCCCCAAGGAAAAGTCGGGTATTTGCAATACACGTAATGCTTTAATTGCACATTTATTGCAGAATAAAGCGTCTCTCCCTTTTCCCAGGAAGGTTTTAATAAAAAAAAATTTGCTAAGGATAAGGCTCTCTGAAATCTCTTCCTGGTCAATCCAAAGAGGCGTAGAAGGTCAAAGGCTTAACATTAGTGTACAGGAGCTTTGGGAAAAGGCAAGGAAACAGCCCAAATTAAAGAAGGCACGTCATTCATATGTATTGCTTTCCACACATTTTGATTGACTGATGTCGGGATGATTATCTCTATGCCGCCAAGGAGAAACAAAGCCTTATCCTCTTGGTAAAGCTATTGGTCAGTTACTTGTTCAGGACACTAAAATAAAAGAATTGTAAACAATTTTACTATTCACCACGGTGTGGGTGAAAGTTGCCCATATCTCCCTTCCCTTTCACTGTTCTAGTGAACAATTTTATCACAAAAAATAAAGTTCACCACTCTGAATCTGGAAAAAAAAATTTTTTTGCGTGCTTTATTCACGATAAGTGGATTACAGCTAAGGTCAGAACTACTGCGGCACACTTATGACTTGATTCTTTTTAAAAGGCTCTGCTGAAATATAAATGAAACTTGAAAAATAGCCTTTTCTACTACTGAAAAGACTAACAAACTATTCACATTATGTGACTACAACAAAAAAGTTCAAAAAAAAGATCAGTTTAAATGCGATTTTACTGGAATTGGTTCTTTCAAAAAAGATGCCATTTATGCAGCTTCGCCTTCCTCCTCTTCTTTCCTCATCAAATTCACCTTCTTCTTTCAGCAGTTGCATCCTGATACTGCTGGTACTCGGAGACAAGGTCATTCATGTTGGATCAGCCTGAAAAATAAATATGACACCTCAGGTTTGATTCTCACATGACTTTACTGATGGAGCACATAAAAAACAATCCTTGCTAGTTATAATGGCAAAAAGAGTGGGGGACTTAGCTCCCAGGCTGTGACCTGACCTTCTTCTGGGTAAGGGTACTGGTAAGTATTTTTAGTACTTTGATTTCCTTATAATTGCTATTTTTTTCCTCCTTTGTAAGTTTGTGTGTCGTGTGGCAAATAAACAATTCTAATAATTATAATGAAAGAAATTACCTTTTTTAAGTGTATATTATCTCTAAAGGAATATAACCTAAACTCCCCTCTGGCTTGATAGCCCAGTCCGCAAAGCAGTGCAATTGCACAGCAATGGGATCCAATCCTGTCAAGCCTGGATTTTGGTTGCACCTGCTTAAGTTTTTGAACTGCCACGATCTTTCTAACGTTCATTACAACTGTACCTATCTGTTTTTCAATAGACCTAATTGACCGACTCAATGTTGCACCCAATTCAAACCCTTTGGAAATGTTTTAGTCCAGGCATTTCCATATCATTTAAATATGAATGCTACATTATCATGCAAATACTGTACACAAGGAATATTAAATTCAGGGAGAGTTTCTTTGGGTACGGTCTATCAGTGACTGTAAACTGCCTAACAAGTAGAAAAGCAGAAACCCCCAAAGAGCATTGGTAAAATAGCCCTGAGAAGCCTGGATTGAATGGCTAAAAATGTACTTCACTTCCATTAGAAGCAATAATTTCTTTGATTTGCCCCACACAAAGACTGAATCAATTTCTTCCCCAAATTCTACAGCGCAAGGGCAGATATTTACCTCAGTGAATTCCATCTCGTCCATACCCTCACCAGTGTACCAATGCAAGAATGCCTTTCGCCTAAACATAGCAGTAAACTGCTCACTGATGCGCTTAAACAGTTCCTGGATTGCAGTGCTGTTGCCAATGAAAGTGGAAGACATTTTCAGACCACGGGGTGGGATGTCACAAACAGCAGTCTTCACGTTATTGGGGATCCATTCCACAAAATAGGAGCTGTTCTTGTTCTGCACATTGAGCATTTGTTCATCCACCTCCTTCATGGACATACGGCCACGGAACATGGCAGCCACAGTCAGATAACGTCCATGCCTTGGATCACAGGCAGCCATCATGTTCTTGGCATCAAACATCTGCTGAGTGAGTTCTGGTACTGTGAGGGCACGATACTGCTGGGAACCTCTGCTGGTGAGGGGTGCAAATCCAGGCATGAAGAAGTGAAGACGAGGAAAGGGAACCATGTTCACAGCGAGTTTCCTCAGATCAGCATTCAACTGTAAAAAGAAAAAAAAAAAAAAAAGAAAATAATGAAGAGGTGAACACCTCACAAAATTAGGACAGGGATGGCACTAGGATTTTTCAATCTGGGTCCTGGGACCCGCATGTTCGGCCAAATTGGGGTCCCAAGCATTTTTTGGGGGTCCCAAAATCTTGGTGACTCTCTGCGAGAAAAAGAGTATGTTTTAGATTATGAGAAAAAGAGAGTAACCAACTTGGAATTAATATTGACGCATATGCATATGCATAGGACCGGCCGACAAAGGCTTTTTCTAGAGCCGTTACATTAATTCCTGCACAAAAACTGTTAATGAAAGAGCACCCTTCCCAAGGGTTTACGCATCACTGGTTTCCTTCCTTAGGAGCAACGAACAGTGACGTCTTTTGCTATATATTTGCATTCAGTGAATTGCAGAGTGCATTCCTCTGAGGAAGACCGCAGAAGGCCTCTCCCTGTAGGAGAATACCATAAGAGAACACGCCTTTATTCAATTTGGACTTGGGCTTAATTGCTCCATTTATAAGAATTTTTAAAGATAAGAGGACAATAATAGACAACATCTGAGGACAGAAAATTTATCCAAAAAACAAAAAGAATGCTTTGCATCTAAAATTAGAATAAACAAAATAATTTACTCGAATAACTAACTTTGTTTACACAGAACTGTTTTTGACATTTAGCATTTCTTAAACAGAACAGATGAAGACTCATGCTAGGCCTTCAAATTAAGATGACATCCCACAACTTTTGCCTGTTTTGGAGTGGATTAAATTCTCTGCAGCAGTGAAGATAATGGCCTTTAGTAAAGGCAGCTGGTTAATTCCACATGGGCCTTTCAGACAGTGAATTACGATTTTTAGGGTTACAAAAGGTAAAAAACATGTTAAAATTTTATCATGAAAAGAAATAAAGTCTTTTAGATCACAGAAAGGGAAGTCACAAAAAAACGTGTCGTCAGCATATTCGTCTTGACAACGGGGAAGTTAAGTGTCAACACCGTTGCTATTTGCAACTAAGGCGATTACCGCCCCAAAATTGGAAATTTGTAAAGCGATTCCTCAAAAATGTTTGCAAAAAGTAAAACCACAATTATTTGAAAATCGATTGGCAAACTTTGAGGACTGCAGGTTACTGTTGCTTTATCAGTGACCATGTTCGTTTTTAAAATATCAATTTTAAAACGCGTTGTCTCCCTCGACCTTGCAAGAAACCCGGGAGGTATCAGGTAAAAACAGTTTTCGGTCTATTTAGGAAAAATCCCTTGAAAAAAGGCTGATAAATAATTTAAAGAAATCTCCTGAATATTGAATAAAGCGTCAGTGAATAGTTGGCTGCTTGTTCTTCAATTTCACGAAACATTTCATTGCGCAATAAATTTTATACTCAGGCTAGTTGCTAAGGCGCCGAGAAGTTACAATATTCTCGAATTTTCTCACGGATATCTTGACTAGTCGTGTATAACTTTGTGAGCTATTCCTAATAGACGGTTTCCCATGAAAACTAAAAAAATCGCCACTGATATTGCAGCTGTTCGTCTGGGCGTGAGATATTGTGAGTCGGTTTTGTTTGTTTGTGATTACATACAAGTACTTCATTGGAAATCAAAACTTGAGCAACTGTACATATCGATCTGATTTCGTTTGAGTTCCAAGTGCACATTTTCGCAGTTTGGGATCGCGGTGTCTTGAGCAATGGCTGAGATATACATACACATCGCTTGAGCGGCTAATGTCTTCGTTTGAATGTATGGGTCGCTGATGTGATTCGAAAATACTGTTATCGCCAGTTGAATTTCTTGATTTATACGAATAATAAACTAAGCAAAACTATATTATTCTGCAGCCAAATTTTACCTTCTACTTGGAGGCTGTTTAACATAACGTAGTTTCGACCTACTAGGTGCAATATCTTTCAACTTGAAAGCGACGCATTTAATGAAAGCGAAGGTTGCAACTACTTCTGTGTGCTAAAATTGTTTAGAACATTCCATTTGCAACAATTTTTAGTGAAAAGAAAAATTTTCTGGAAGCCATTATTAACCAACGTTACCTGTCCGGGAAATCGAAGGCAAGTCGTGACACCGCTCATCGTAGCTGATACAAGATGATTCAAGTCGCCATAGGTTGGTGTGGTGAGCTTCAGAGTTCTGAAACAAATGTCGTACAGTGCTTCGTTATCGATGCAATATGTTTCATCGGTGTTCTCAACCAACTGATGTACGGACAGTGTCGCATTGTAAGGTTCCACAACTGTGTCTGATACTTTCGGTGATGGTACAACGCTGAATGTGTTCATGATTCTGTCTGGGTATTCTTCCCTGATCTTAGAAATGAGAAGCGTTCCCATGCCGGATCCGGTACCACCGCCCAACGAATGTGTGAGCTGGAAGCCTTGAAGGCAATCACATCCCTCAGCCTCTTTACGAACGACGTCGAGTACCGAATCTACAAGTTCAGCTCCTTCTGTGTAATGTCCTTTGGCCCAGTTGTTTCCTGCACCGCTTTGACCTAGAAAGAATCGGGCGGTATTGCGTAAATGCAACTGAATACGCTGTATATAACAAATCACATTGTTCTTTACGGCTTGTGCTTACCAAAAACGAAGTTATCAGGTCTAAAGATTTGTCCAAAAGGACCTGATCGGACTGAATCCATTGTGCCAGGTTCCAAATCAACTAGAACAGCTCTCGGAACGTATTTTCCACCTAGAAAAGGTTGGAAGCTTATACAATTAGCAAAAATGGAAACGTTGCTTGCAAATCAAACATGCACGCTTTGGGCGCGAGGCGAAGCGACTAGCACGGGCAGAAACAAAATCAAAATGTTTGATCTCCAAGAGAAACAGTTACCTGTCGCTTCATTGTAGTACACGTTGATTCTTTCTAGCTGGAGGTCGGAATCTCCATGGTAGGTTCCAGTTGGATCGATGCCGTGCTCATCAGAAATCACTTCCCAGAACTGCGAGGCGAAAAGAATATCGAAGACGTGAGTGCTTTCGAACCAAAAAAGTACACGTTATGTGTGCATCGTTAACTTTACCTTGGCGCCGATCTGGTTTCCGCACTGTCCAGCCTGGAGATGAACGATTTCACGCATTTTGAGAACTTTTCTGGAGAAAGATACAACCTTCTTACGCTTCAAGTCGTTAGTTTGAAAATGGTCGCTTGGTGATTGTGGCGCGCTTTATATTTTAACGAATAATTTATGCAAAATACCCCATAAAGAGAGGGAGCGGAGTACTGGGGTCGAGCGGTTACTTGTTAAAAACCTGCTTTACCCACCTAGAAACCACGCAAAAGTACCTTTGAATTTTAAGTAGGCACCGTCCTTACATTCAATTTACCTGACATGCTGCAACAAAGAGTAAATAATAAGAATAGAATAGGATAAAAGAAAAACTCCTTTTTCCTCTTTTTCCTTCCAAGTCCACCCCTTTTGTTGTTAGCCCAGTTCTCGGCCACAAAAGACGTAAAGTTGTATTTCTTACCTTGGAATAGGGACTTGAAATTTCATAGACAACTAACTTCAGCATTCAGTTAATACATGTAAAGCCATCGACTGCTCAACGCTGTTTTCTCCAGAGTAATAACGAAAATGGAGGCTTCGTTCGTGGGTCCAGTTATCGGCCAGCGGGCCCAGTTATCGGCCACAGAAGAGTGCGCTCGATTCTTCAGAATAAACAACGCTTTATTACCAGTTTTTGTTGTTAAGTCACTTATAACAGGGACCGCGCAGGGGGTGGGGCTGGGGAGCCCCCCCCCCCCCCCACTTTTTTGGCTGATTAAATCACTATTTTGAAAATTAACTTCACTTTAGGCAGTTTTAGATCCATTTGTAGCCATTTCAGAAGACTTTAATTTCAAATTTTCCCGGGGGAGCATGCCCCCGGACTCCCCTAGTTGGGTCACGCTAACGCGTTCGCATTAGCTCCCCCACTTGAAAATCCGCTCCGAGGGCCTTAAATAAGGCTTGTGTTTGATATTTCCACCACAAAGTATCCTCAAGGACGTTCGCGCCAATTGTTTCTGCGCATCCTTACTGCGCACGCAAATGCACACGCCACACGTCATACACGAGCGCGCGCGCTAAGTAATAAAATGACAAATGATAGGGCAAAAGGCCATTGCCATAGCTTTGCCTGGATTTAACGGTCTTGGACGTTCGGTGACCCCTATTTTTCTTTCCAGAAACGGATTTTATTTACAATTATCTTCACGTTGTCCAAAAATGAACAAAAAATCAATGTGGGAAGTTAAAAAAATTTCAAGATTTCTGCTCACGGGACATCAAATCTTGCCATCTTGCGGCTGCAAGGCGAGTGAAACTGTGGTCGCTAAATGCGAACTTGATCTTTAAGGAACCTCACCAGTTGACTAAATTCACTTATAAGTCCACTTAAACAATATTTGGCAGAGAAGATTTCACTTCAAAGATTTAATTGCAATATATTTGGGTTTACAGACACTGGCCTTATTCGCTAACGAAGCCCGATTTTGTCACATTTTGGGTGTTTTTCCGGGCATGTTCTCTCCAAAACGAAGTCGGTGACCCCCATTTTTTTTTACATTTCTGACATAACTAACTCATCATCTTAGAGTGGTAAAAGTTTCAGAAAAAAATCAATGTTGAAAAATTTTCGCGCGAACGTACTTAATTAAAGAGCTTTGTTTCATGTTAGAAAAGAAAGTTTTTTGCACACCTAGTTTCTCTCTTAAGCGCAGTCAAGCGAGGCTAAAAAGATTTGGGTATTTCAAAACGGGGTTAAGTCAGCACTCATAGTTTCAATTCATATCTACTGTCAGAACATGGCACCGCCTTACAGCTTTATTTTTACAACTGATTTAACACGAAAACTCCGATACAAAACTATAAGCGCTTTTTAGTTTTTGACGGCCAGCAGGGTGGTCGAGAATAGGCAAATACGCAAAGTACTAAGGAAATATTGAGGAGTGAATTGGTGAATTTAGGTCAAAGAATAAAACAGGCAAGCAAAAGTTTGTATTTGACGAATAGATTTATCACTACGTTCTTTATGCCAAGAATTGGCTCATTTGGGCCTTCTATACGGATAAAATATAAACTTGAATTAGACCATGTAATTCGAGTAGACATAAACAAACACGTTTTCGGGGAAACCAAATTCACCTACTTTCGCGTCACCTCGACGTGTATATATAGTAGCTGTAATCAAACGACGAAAGGGGAATCAAGCTTCAGATCCATTTGTGGCGCGAAAAATAAACGTTGAACAAAAAGTGGCCGAGAACTGGGCCCGACCGAGAACTGGGCCCCATACTGTAATGCCAACATGGAGTCTCTTCGCCCTGATCGCGATCTTTTGAACCACAAATTTGAGGGCTACAAACTATCAGGGAACTCTCTAGATGTATGTTCGACAACCCTGTTGTCCGCAGTCAGTGATGTTAGCCTTAAGGACGAACTATTAATTTCTTTTCAACACGTGAGAGCATTTGGAAACGTAAATCACCTCGTCCTGGATTCGTGGACTGACGGCGGGAAAACGGAGGCAGTTTACTTCGTTGATGAAAATTACGAAGTACAAAGAGCTGATGTCAAAGTAAGTATGAGAAAACTTCTAGATCTCATGGCTGAAGAGATGACCAAGTTAAGGATTTAGAGACACAACACAACACAACACAAGTTTATTCACACATATAAACACATATAAATATAATGCAGACCTGTCTATAATGCACCTATCAATGTTAATCCCCAGGGAGGGGGGTCGGGCTAACCACAGGAGTTTGATCGTGAGGTCTGTCCCCAGGGTAGGAATTTCGATCGTATGTGACGTCCCCAGGCAAGCGATTTTGACCGTACAAAGGACATTTTACCACCTTCACTTGCCGCCGGGTGAACATTTTGACCAATTATTTTGTCTCAGGGGTGGGGAATTTGAATATTTTTTAATGAAAATGTCAAAATCCGCACCCCATGCCCGACCCCCCCTCCCTGGGGCTTAACATTGATAGGTGCATAAATACAAAATAACTGCACACTGCAAATAGCATCTTAGCTAATCTAGGCGGTGCAGAGTTAAGATATATACAATATAAAGTAATAAATATTAAATATGGGAAAAACACATACATATCTGCTTGAAATATGTTAGGAATAATTTATCAACAAGATTATAGACATCAACATAAACCCCCTCATGCACTAAAGACTGCAACAATTTAGTGAAGGTGTTTTTTGAATAATTTGCTTTGGTTTTGGTTTTCACTTTGAAACAGTTGTTGAACTTAGCGGTCATATGAGATGACCAACGGTTTACCTGATGACCAGTTTTTGGTTTATAAAAAGCCGGGCAGCCAGATGAAAAAACAATGAACATCCCTGGCTGCCAATCATCATAAGCAGCGGCTGACTTATCGGTTTTCTATTATTCTATTGTCAATGCCCTAGAGTTGTGTGAAGTTAATAATAATAATAATAATAATAATAATAGTAATAAATAATATCAATTTGCTGTAGTTGATAATTTTTCTTTGTTTTAGATATTTGTAGGTTTTACAAACCATAGTCAGATAGGAAAATGCAAGAGACAGTATCACAAATGCGTAGGCAATGGAGATCGAAAACACCATTTTGAAAATACCAAAACTTATATCCAGACATCCTCGAAAAAACACAGGCGCACACTAAGGGATATTCAAGCTTGTCATATGATTGCATTTCAACATGGCATTTAGTTGTAGGGGGTTTCCCAATGGACGAAACAAGAATTTATCAGGGCAACTAAATTAATGTGTCTTGAAAAGGGCTAACCTGGATTTTTCTTAAAAATTTGAGCTCTGTGAAAGACCTACTGTAGTTTGGTTTTTACAGCATTTGATTAGGAGATTAAAGTGCTACTATGACCAAAAATCAAGTCTACTTTTTCTTTGTATTTCAAAATTATGTTGACTGAACGCTTAGTGACCGAAGGTTTGAGCTTTCATTTCAAAAAGACACCTGTTTATTTTGACTGGAACTTTCCTATTTAATTGTCTGCCATTACTAACTTTAAAAATTTTGAGAGAGCTGGATCAAGGATAAGATGACGTCAAAGACTCACTAGTTTAAAAATGCAATGCATGTGCATGCGCTTAAATTAATATGCAGCACCAGAGTTTCGAGCTTTCAGACTTTTAAACTCGTATTTTGTATGTAAAATAAGCTGCGTTTACAGGCTGCAATTTTAAGCTAGTGAGTCTTTGACGACATCTTATCCTCTATCCAACCCTCTGAGGTCCAATCGGTCAGTCTTGAACGTGAGTAATGGCGGATCGTGAAATCGAAAACTTGCACTCAAAGCAAAAAGCCTTTGGATATAATTTGAAGCTCAAAAGTTTTGCCAGTCAGGTGTTAAGCAAACATGCTTTGAAAATCTGAAGGAAAAAGGGAAGTGAATTTTTTGATCATAGTAGCACTTTAAGGTACTTGAGCTGTAACTTACACAATTTAAAGACTCAAAGAACATGCTAATAATGGTATATTATCATATATAAATGAAGAAGAATTTATCAACTTTAATACAAATTGCTTTTCTGCCTTTTTGGCCCTGTTTCTTTTGAAGAACTCTGATCTGATATTATAATAATTCTTGTTAGAGCAATAAAGAAATAACAGCACTTATTTTTGTTTCCACAGTATCAAGAAAAGGAGATTTCATGTGTAGAGACTGTATTCAAAATACCTTCTACAGAGAAAGCAAAAGAATGTTTAAATGCAACTTTATTCTTTCCTTCATCATCACTGGCTTGCCTGTCTGATGGGTCTGGCAAGCTGTTCCTGGTTTTCACCGAGGACCGCACTAAAGACTTACCAAATAGTGATCCTTGGAAAGTAGCTACTGTGTATCAGTTTGAACAGCCATCGCTTATCCTTCATGCCATTCAAAACCCAGAGACTGGGTCTGTCAGTTGCTTATTGCTGAGTATCTCTGAGAATGACACTTCCTCTTCAGTCAAAGATGCACACATTGTTCATTTAGAGTTGGTTACATTTTCCAAAGTGAAAGGGTCTTCTGCAGTTGGTAGCTTTAGCTTTGAAGGGATACAACATTTTAAAGGATACAGTGGACCAATGTATGCTGCTATTGAGCCTGGTTGTTCTGCTCTTTTGGTGGCAAGTGATAAACCATTTTCACATGTGACAGGTAAATTAGAAACAAGGAAGTACATCTATACTAGTATTAATTTGGGTTCAGGGATCCATATTTAGCAGTTTCTTTACACACAAGTATTGCGAGTTCATATTTTGTTTTGCTAAACTTCTGACAACACAATGCAGTGCGATGATTTTGCGACTGAAGTTTGCGAAATCGCAACTAAATTTTTGTAACTTGTTGCAAAATCACAACTGGAATTTTCCATTAATTTCTAGCCCTGACTGTACACCTTAGGAGCTACTTACCCAGGCAAAATTTGGGTTTCCCGTGCAAAAGAGTATGTATGGTTTTATTATTTAGCATAAATGAATGTTCATATATTCAAACTGCAAAATGAACGTAAAATAAATGTTAGGAAGATCACTGCAGTTAGATTATAAAGCGACTTGTGTACTTGCAAGCAAGCCAGAAAATGTTAGTCTTCAATGGGATTTGAAGCCATGAAAGTGTGATTACGTGGCACAATGTTTTCAGGCTCGCTTGCATCTGCCTAATTTGCTTAGCTAACTACGATGATCTTCCTAAGTTTTTTTTTCAGAGTAGACTTATAGAATAGCAGTATTTGTAGCTTGTGTTTTTCTTTATTGGAGGTGGTGAAACGGTCCCTGTAAGTTATAAATGCAAGAGTTGCATTTTGTAAGTAAAGAAAATTAATGATTTCACGAAGACAGCGAACAAAAGCATGCAAACAATATTGTAATCTTTTCCTGGAAACTACTGAGTGACTATAGATGGTGCCAAAATTGACATTAATTTTCATTGCAGAGGCAAGTTTCATGTTAAAAAGATCAGAATGGAGCTACATTCTACATAATAACATATCATATAAAATTTTGAAAATATATTGATGAGAATTTTCGACACCCAAAGGGTGACTTTCGGAGTAATTACTTGTCTGTAGGACAGGACAACTGCAAATATGGATCCATGGAACCCTGTGGGTTATATGTATAAAAAAATATTATTATTATATCTTACAGATAGTATATGTGCTAAAATTGGTCAATTTCGCAGCAGTATTCTGCAACATGGCCCTGGAGAAAATCCCTTGCAGTCAGATTCAGATCAACTGAAACTAGGCTCACATACACGTACGACCTTGAGGCCAGGATTGAACCCAGGTTTGAGGCCTGGTTGGTAACTGCTAAGCCACCCTAACTCTCCAATTCCTCCCTAATTTGTTTTGTCTGAGTAACTGGATATTGCTATCACCAGACAAAAATAATTGTTAATGTTTTACATTTTAAAAGGGGATCTATTGGGCAGGAAAGGGTTAAAAGTACATATTTTAAATCCCAACTACCACTTGTTAATCCGTTTTAGTATTTGATAAAGGGTCATTTTTGTTTAAATCCAGGTAGAGATTGAAACTTATCTCTTATCTTAGGTGATGAGGAACTGTCTACATCATTTGAAGGAAATGACAAAAAGAAAGACACAAGAGATGAAAAATCCAGCAGTCTGTCTGCACCAGTGTACAAATGGTCACAAGATAGTGAAGATATCACAGTGAAATTCCAAATTCCAGATGGTACAAGCAAAGCCAATATTAAGTGTGAAATTAAAGCAGATTCCTTGAATGTTAGTATTGGGGGAAATGTCTTGTTAAGTGGAGAACTGTTTGCCAAGGTCAACTCTGAAGAAAGTACTTGGACATGTGATGGGAACAGGTACTAAATAATGAAATAAAGTATTTTTTTGTCATGGTGCTTTGAGTTGTTTTGTTTAAAAGTAATGTCTGGGTTAATGTTAGGTTGCATAGAATCTCTGCAAGAGCACACCCATCTCCATCACCCTGTCAGAAGGCCTGAAATTATGTGGTGCCAAGTTGGATGGAATCTATTAAATTTTCATTAAAATTCTCAATGCTTGGAGACTTTGGAATTAAATACAATCAGTTTCCATATTAGGTCATACATGGGCTGATAACCGAGATTGACTGAACCAATCAGAAAGCTAGGAACACAAATTTAATGATAAAATTTACTTGATGAATTCTGAACAAGGTTGTTTCTTCATGAATTTGTTTAGTGTGGAAGTGGTCCTTGTTAAGCAGACTCAAGAGCACCATTGGAGCAGTGTTGTGAAAGGTGATGACAGAGGGAAGTATGAACTGGTTGGAGAAGAAGCAGAGAGAGTGAAAGAGATTCACAACAGACTGGAGCACCTTACATCTGACAAACCAGTTAGTCCATTTGTTACTTTTGATGTGATAAATGAAATTACTGTGATGTCGAGTGATGTCTCACAATAATTATTTTTGTTTGGTATTCATTACTTGTTAATCTTTCAATTCCATGCTTTGAATGTACATGTAGCTGTTACAATGGCATAAAGGATGAAATTCCTTAATTATTGTTAAATAATCCATAGTGTGATGATACTAAGTGGAGTTGAGGGTTTTTGCTAGTGGACATGTGTGAAAAAAAAAAACTACTGAAAAAACAAATGGGTGCTACTGAAACACACCTGAGTCAATAATTATTATTAAAGAGAAGTGAAATTCTTATCATAGTGGAAAAGACTACTGAAAAACTAATAGGTGCTGCTGCCTCAAAAGGTCAACTGGAAGGTAAAGGGGGCAACGCTATCGAATTTGGGACCACCAAAACTGGGGTGATTTAAATCTGATGTGTGTGCATGCGAAAGCATTATGCCCTACCATTTTGTCCACATTTCAGGTGTGATGCCAGTGACATGGAGTCAAAGGAATCTCTGCGAGAGCACATCAATCATCCCCACCTGAAGGAAAAAATTCCACTTACCGCTCTCTGGGAGCACATGTGACCAAAACATAAGGCTTCAGGAGACAAATTTTGCAAATTATAGATTTTTTAAAAATACGGGGAAAGGGAGGGGGGTAAAGACCCTTAGTCTCACTGGCTTAGAAACAAGGCACCTCAACAAACAAACAAATGAAACACTGGACCCTCACGCTCAAAATTATGTAGCTGTCTTCCAACGTTATCCAGTGAAATACGAGATTGTAAAGAGCCACACTTGTCAAAGATTTTGACCCAAGACACAAGGTTGTCTTGCAATCCATGTCTCTTTTTGTGACAATCTGTAAAGTTATCAAAATGAATAAAGCCTGATCAACTTCTGTAGGTTGGCGACTCAAGAGGTAACAATATGTCATACTCTGACCAACAAATTGAAGAATGTGATGCCCTACCAGAGGATGTTGAATACATTTTTAGACTGGATGTTACAACAGGAGAAGTCACTCACAAGGTAATAGATGGCCATTAGTTTATCTTGGATGAGGGTTTTTCATCATTACTATAATTATAAGGGACAAATAAAATTATAATTAATGTCATTGTTCCTTGGTATCAACATAGTTAGCTTTTAACGCATAACGTAAGGCGCAATAGAACGAAACAACAGACGTATTGGCGTTTTTTGAGGGGAACACTGCCTTGCGACTGGTTAGCCTATGCGACTTCCGGATTGCGTGATATAGAACAACCTCACTTATCTCCCCAGCACTACGAGCTGATTGGTAAACAGAACGTGCTGGATCGGACAAGAGTATTGGTAGCGAGCAATGTACAAAGGCAAACGAGCCAACAAGCTTGGGGGAAGTCGCTGCGCAGACTTAACCGCACCTCGTAGGAGTGACCCAATTTTAATGAAGGCAGGGCGATAAACCCAACCCATCTCCAAAGGGAGGGAGGGAGGGGAAAAAACTTTAACAAATGCCAACAGCTAGTTGGTTTACTATAGAAGACAAACTGCCAAGTGAACCTTGGACGGCTAACTGAGGCTTTTATAGCTAGACTCTGTCTATTAAAGTAGCCAGTTGTACAGCTTCTTCTATGAGCAGGTAGGTATTACACGTGCTCTTTAACAGTTATGAATGAGGCCTTAACAGATTTGGCCAATGCTGGTGTGCGTTATAAACTGATATCTACAACTGTAGCTAAATGTAAAAATAACTACTCAGAACATGGATGGAAAGTTTGAAAAAAAAAAAAAAAAAGCAAAATAATACAATTTAGTAAGCAGGGATGGGCAAAACTGAAGAAGATTAAAGTGGATTGCAAGTGGGGTTTTTGAAAACTGTTCAGCCTAACAGTTTTTCCAAGTTTTTTTTCTGTTGTTTATAACTTAAATTATTATGTATGTCCGACAGACATTTTCTGTCACGAAGCTTTGAGTTGTCTTGCTTAAAAGTAATGTTTGGGTTAATGTTAAGTTGCATAGCAAGTTGGGGTGAAATTGACACTTCTCTACCGTTAATTCTTTTTAATGACTTAATGACTGAATTATTTATTGTTATTTTTAGTAGTATATCCACCAGATAGGTTTTCGTCTCCTAAATACAGTTATTAAGTTAACCCAAATCAACTGAAATCAAACATTGGTGTTTGACAAGAGGGGAAACTGGAATACCCAGAGAAAAACCTTTTCAGAGCAGAGCAGCAAACCAACACAATCAACCCACATGATCTGGAGTCTAGGAATGGAACCTGGGTCACATTGCTGGGAGGGTTTTGCCATCCCTGCTGCTAATGGCAGGTTAATGTTATCCATTTTTATGCCAGGTATGCTTAGCAACTCATCAGTGGATCTTCAATGCAACTCTTAACCGAAGCCTCCCTCCAGCCTTCTGTATACGTCACGATGTTGATGCCCTTCTCTGGCAGCCCAAGGCTCAGGCCAGTTGCGAAGATAATTGGACACATGTGGGGACTTTTAATGCCCTTGGTTATGTCCAAGCAGCAAAAAGGGATCGGAAGTTCTCCACTTGTGCACCAAACATGTCCTTTGCTACACTGTGTGATTGCACAAGGCATGTTTATATTTACCAACAGAGTGAGAAAGAAGCAAAACATGCCAGCCAACATGTTGTGACATTGAGTACTCCAGATAATGAAATCCTCGGGCTTCAAGCTTCTAATGGAAGAGTGTTTGTCCTGACAAAACAAAGTTTGCATGTTGTCACCATGAAGTAAAGACATTTGAGTTGATTCCTTCTTTACACCAGCAATGAACTCCATAGTACAACAAAGCACTTTACAACCGACATAGAATTAACAGGATAGTACATGTCATTTTATGTCTGTAAATGTAACTCAAATGCTCTTACAGGGGTTTCAGTAAAAGTTGGCAGCTGGTTTGAGTAGATTAACCCTTTCACTCCCAAGAGTGACACTTATAGATTTTACTCTGTCTAACGCAGACGATTTTACTCGTCAATGGGGAACCCCACGGGAGTGAAAGGGTTAACAAAGTGGCCTACCCTCCCCTTTTTCTTGGGGTGTCTAGGGTAATGCCCTTTCATTTTTTATCTCATTGATGACAAAGTCTCAATGTGGTATAGTTAGGGGGCTTCAGGTCCTCATTGGATCACTTGATCAATGGGCTGTTAAATTTCAGACCTGTACAAGTGTGCTCCAAACGGAAGCACAAAGCTCCCGTGACAGGGTTAAATTGCTAATTTTTAGGGGTAATTCTGAATTTTCTAATGAGTTATCAAAATTAAAGTCTTAAAAGTCGTACTGGAATATACATACCAATGCTCTACATAAATTTTCATCAATGAGATATCTCTTAGTTTTCAAAGAAGCTTCTCTGAGTGAAGTAGCCGACACTTTTCTTTGGCTGTCGGTACTTATTGAAACTACTGAGTAGAGCACTCCTATTAGTAATGACAATGATGTGTAAGTTAGAGCCTGTAACACCAGCAACTGCATCCCATTTCCTTAAAATCATCAGCATGAATATTCTTTCAGTGTCTTAGTTAACGTTTGTGATCTGTTGTTGCTGATAGAGAGTTGATGGTTTATAATAATAATAATATCAGACTTTTTGATTGGTATTGAAGTATCATTTGTTGTCTCACAATGTAGTCACTTCCGATGTAGATTATGTTTCGGCTGCATACTGCTAGTCTTCTTGATGCTTCAGACAAACGCATGATACTTAAATACTAGCGTATACATCATGCATGATGAACAACAACAACGACCTATTTTATGATTAGAGACTTTGTTATTAATTTTCCGCTCAAACGTTTATCTTTTTCCTTACACTTGTATGTTTTAATATTTGATCTGCTTTATCCTATAAAGCATGTTGAGAGTGCTTTTACAAGAACTTTATGTCAATGTTATGATTTTGTACTATTGTTATCGTCTTTACTAGTAAATTGAAATAAGACTGCAAATCACTTCAAGTACAGTTAAGGCTTATCAAATTGAAATACTGATTTTTGGTGAAAAGGGGAAATTGGAAACTCAACCCACATACGACATAAAAGTCTAGAATTGAACCTGGGATACATTGGTAAAAGGGGAACGCTCTTATTACTGCAGCAACCCTGCTTCTAAATCTTTAATATCATTGACATTCTTATATGAGAAGACTGAAAAGTCAACCACCGTTTTGCTGATGGTATTGCAAAGGAACCTCTTTCTTTCCCTGCTAGCAAAGGTCTCTTTTCTTTTGCCTTTACTGGGCTGTGCAGGAAAAGAGACTTCTACCATGGGTGAAAACTCACTGTTTTGAACACGTGCAGTGTTTACTTAGCCACCGAAATCGTCGCGAGACACTTCATGTTGTGTGGGCTCACTTAAGAACAGCGGAATTATTGTCAAGGAATATGCGGGGAACCGGGGGAAAGGGGGGGGGGGGGGGGACTCAAGTCACAATCAGCAAACATATCATGGGGCATGAGGTTTGAAGAGTGCCGTCCAAAGTTGTGGACGGCGATCGGATCAAAGTGAGTTTCAACCTAGAAGGCATTGGTCTATTTCGCCATACTTGTCAGCCCAGTGAATGTAAAAAGATAAGAGACCTCTGCTAGCAGGGAACTTCTTTCTCCTCAGTTGCTTCAAAGCAATGAAGGTCGAGGTTTGAAGTCACAACCGTCAGCAGCGTGGTCTGATGCTTATGGCAGCTAGACCCTGGAGAATGCAAGCGAAGCTTCCCCTTCTTTGGAAAAAGACAAACAAAAAACCAACTCATCATTCCCTTCTGGTAAAAACCACCACCTCAACTACAAGAAAAACAGACAAACAATAACTAGAACAATGATTTTTTAATTTCTGGAATATTTAAATATAATTATATTCTAATAGAGCATTATAATACAGATTGATCATCTCAGGTCATAATGATGTTCTGAACAAAGAAATAACCAAATGGCTATATTGGTTTTCCAATCCAATCCTTCAGAAATCAGACTTAATGTGCACCAAAGTCGGTGTCCCCATCCCAAGAAACGGCAGCCACGATGGTGACCATAAGCAAGGCAATTACGGCTTTGTTATGATCCCTGATGGATTGTCTGGGAATGATACACTACTCTTAAGCAACCTATTTTCTGTTGATTCTTACATAAAGTAAAACCCTGCTGTTAGTAGTTTCGTCCACCTGTCCGTATTGGTGCAAAAAAAAAAAAAAGACAAAAAAACAAAGAATGTAGTACATCACAGCTGTCATTTCGTTTGATGCTGCAACTCTGTCAAGACCCTATTAAAATATATTTTTAGTCTTGCCTGTTGCGTTCAGTTTTGTGCCAATCTGTGCCAATCAAATCGAAACTTAAACATCCCCCCCCCCCCCCTTTGCCAGCGTGGGGTAGGGGAAATTGAACCGGAAGTGTTAGGTTTCAAATGATTTTTTTTTCTGGGTTATATAAAATCTAAAAAACACGTGTTTGGACGACATGGAAGAGTTTAAAGGAAGAGATGTAGCATTTGTGAGCGACTGCCGCACTAAAAAGGTCTTCAAAAGGTCTTCATTAAAGACAGCAGGAGCTAACAATGATTGTTCTTTAGTAGGGTATGACAGACAAATACGACGATAGGGTAGGGCATATGAACACCATTTTGGCCCTAGGGGGCGGGAATTTGAACGATCCAATCTTCAAAAGTTCAAATGCCAAGGGGGTGGGGGGCAAGATGTTGAAGTTTCGAGTTGGTCGCGCATTTGTGTTTGAAAGATAAGGAGAGAAATCAAAGCACTGGCAATCTGAGAATTGATTGATAGAAGAATGAAAGATCAAACTTCAGAATGTGATTCTGCAAATTTAGTTCAACTATTTTATGCTATTTTTAGCATTCAAAAAGCATTCTTCAACTCCCTCAAATCTCTTACTGACTGCATTCCATGGTCATACAAAGACTACTGGCTGTACCCTCAGAGTCAATGAAGCAGCCCATTTCAGCTTGCTTGCATGAATAAAACAGCTTGAGTGGACTGCTACATTGTTGCAGTAAATGGCAAAGTGCCTTAAAAGAAAAAATCGCTACACAAGAACTGATTCCCTTTATCCTTTAGTTACTTTCAAAGTGGTCCTAAAACACATAATTGTAAGATGTTTATCATGCCTCTTGGACAAGAGACATACCATGAAATCAAGCAGGCCTTATGTTTCGCATTGCATTAATTTAAGATGCACAAAATAATTTTGATAAACTTCACAAGGTGGTTTCTTATCAATCTATTAAAGTAAACACTCAGATGACATTACTTAAAAATTACCCTCTTAATGTGAATGCTAGTCCATGCAATGCTCAATGGCACTATCATAAAAAATTATCCTATCAATTCTTTGCAATCATGGACACCATAAGATACCAGCCACTGATTGTGTGCATATAATTCGAAAGATCACAAACTAAGCATATTATTATGTGAAGGAAATAAACACCTCTACCACAAATATTTCTCTACCAACTACAGTCTCTTTTGCAGCTGTTTTTTTGGGGATGTTGTGCAACTCTCCCACAAAAACAGCTGCGAAGGGGACTACCAACTACAGTACATTAAATTTGATTCATGACAAAAGAGGTCCACCAGGCTAAATAATAACAAACTCCAGCCATTTTTTTTTTTACATATTATTACATAGTTCAGTCACAAGAAAACGGGTCCATTCCATAAAAGTAAATAAAGCATTTATCTATCTTCTTCACACCCACTTATAAGGGTGCAAATCCATTTCTAGTCAGACATTTTTGTCCTTTAACTGGACTTGTACTAGTCTTGGTTGGTCAACATACTCATTACCAAAGTACAACACAACGTACAGTGTCACCATGACAGCAGCACCCCAGAACAACACATACAGGAATTGAACACCATAATCAGCTGCAAGTAAAAGATGTGCAAAACAATATTGACATAAAATGTGGTGTTAATAAAGAAATGACCAAACTGAAACAGCCCCTCTACTGGTTATTGTGCATGTGCAAAAATTTCTTACTAACCAAGTTTGAGGACTTCTGGAGACATCATTTTTCCACTTAATTAATTCAGAAAAGCTGACTTTAAGTGGGAAATTTCCACTGATCAAAACGGAGGTTAGTAAGAAGTTTATTGCATCTCCTATAATGATTAAATCAAGTGGGAAAAGCGCATGAAACTCATCAGGACATACTGTTTCATACATCAAACTACCAGTAAAATATCTTAGAGTACACAGTACGTCGAGATACAACTGAATGCTCTTCTTACCCTGTGACCTCCAAGTAGTTCCATGACTGTCACACTAAAATTTGCGAGGGTGGCAGATGGCACACCAACCCGAGAGTAAAGGGTGTGGGAGGTGTAAAACAGTCAGGAGAGGAGAGAACAGAAACTGGAACCCTGAAAGGGAACACAGCTGCTTGTTTCTTAAGGACAGTGCCTACTATTGTAAGTTATTGTACATACGTTCCACGCATCTCTAGACACTCGGGGTTTCGGAGGAGTTTCCTATCGGTGATGCTTACTAATACAGTGACATTTTTGCGCGGTTTAAAACTATCTGGAGAAAGTAGATCTTAGTACCGGTAAGTACTCTTGGTATCCAAAAAGAAAATTGGGGGTTAACCATGCATTTTTGAGAGACAATTAAGCTTCAATTTGAGAAAGAACGCCATACATTGCTTTGAAGAATGCGTGGTTACCCCCAATTTTCTTTTTGGATTTCAATAACAATTATTGTTAAGATCTACATTTCCTGCATAATCATAAACCGGGGCAAAAACACCTTTCAATTGAATTAGTAGGCACAGTCCTTAAAAGCCCTGAAAATCTTTCAAACCCACAAAGCCATAAAAACTGAAAACAAAAAACCTGCATAACAATTACTCTAATGTCCTTTTTTTCAGGGAAGCATATGCAAGCAAGTTATCGCAAGGTTTATAATAAACAAAATCGTTATTAATTTTTTTAAAGGAAAATTAGATAGAAAGGACCTAAAGCGTTTCAGGAATTTTGAGAAATGCATGCCAGGTGTGTTGCAATGAAGAAGGTGATTTGAGAAATGCATGCCAGGTGTGTTGCAATGAAGAAGGTGAAGAGAATTGAAAAGGAAAAGAAGCTTGAGTGGAACGATAATAATGTGAAAGGTGCAAAAATCAGGCACCAGTTGTTGGAAGGATTGATGGCCCTATCCACAGGATAACTTTTTAAGTTCTGATAGTGATTTTATTTTCTATTCATTGGAAAGTACTATTTTCTTTTTGAATGATGGAGGCCAGAATTTCATTTCTCTTTCCCAACACCTTGTCTGTTGAGATAAAAGTGCCAACAGATTATTCATGGGAAGAGATTAATTCCAAAGTCCCTGTGCCCCCATCTCCTTCCTGTTCCCTCCACCTCTTCCAATGTGAGAATAAATATTATTCCCATATTAATTAAGTCTTTCTCTCCCAAGAGTGATGTCACAGATGTTACTACTCTGTCTCATGCTACTCCTCAAATGATGGCCGATTATCAGGGTGAAAGACTTAATTAATTACATTTACGTCCATTCAAAAACTATTTCCTCTTTACCCCTTTTCTCCTACAGGTATTAAGAAGTGTCACTTAAAGATTGTACTCCATCTAATGCAAGATGATTATTTTACTCAACAATGGGGGCCAGTTCACAGAGTGAAAGTCTCAACAACATCTGTGTTCCTCTTCAACCCTTTACAGATTCTACTCTGTCTAACACCAGATGATTTACTCAACAATGGGTAATGGTTATCAGGGTTCACTCAAAGGCTATGTCCTATTCAGGGCTGCCAAAAAAATTTGGAGTAGGCATCTCAATTTAGAAAGTAGATGGCAACTGAAATGCAAGCGCCGAATATGTGAGCTTGCTAGGGAGCTCAGGGGGCACGCTGCCTCAGAAAATTTTGAAACTAAGGTGCTTGGAAATGCTACCTAGACCTTGGATCTAAGAAAACAGTGAAAATTAACACTACATCTACTATTTTTTGTTTATTGCCATTCTTTTTTCACAATTTCAGCGATCTCAATCCTCAGAAAATTGTTCCTTAAGTACCATGTGTATTGTTATATACCTAGACTTTCACTCAAAAAAACAAGCACTGTGATTGGTTGATTCTTGGTCATGTGCCCCTGATCAAATTCAAATGTATCCCGCTAGATACAATTGCGCAGTTGTTGCCAGCTCCAGATGCTTTGCTGCAATTGTTGAAGGAAAAGTCTAAATATATAACAAAGCACTTAATGTATGGTCCCTTGGGAAACTAGTTAGTTTTGTTTTCTCTTGAGTCTTGATGTTTCCCTCAACTTTGTCCTGGGAAACATCAGGACTCTCAGAGAAACAAAACTAACTGTTTCTGTGGGACCATACATTAAGTGTATATTGTTACAAATTGAAGACGATTTATAACAATCATGTACTTTTTTCTTGAGATTCTCAAAGTTTTAAATTTTTGCCCAAATATTAAAAGCAAATTGAGACAAAAGCAACATGACAAAGATTGGTAATTAGGTGGCTATTTCGGCCAGGTACTGGCCCTTTTCGACAGCCCCACGGGGTTATTCAAAAACTGTGTCCTCTTCATTAAATTATTATTTTTAATGTGAAGGCAGAAATTTGAGCAAGCATCTCCAAAATCAAGTGAACCACTGACAATCTAACATAATTATGCCTCTTTATTGCTCACATCTGAGTGTTGTGCTTTCTTTAAAGAGAATTAATTAATTAAGCAAAGAATCAAGTTATGGGTGCTATTTTCACGTTCAGTGCTAGAAACTGCTGTGCTTGCTGTGAAGAGAAGTAAGCAGAGAAGCAACACATTCAGTGCTAGAAATCAGCGGGAGCAAAAAACAATTTCCATTCCTTATTATCAATTATTATTTATATGTACAATTATTATCTCTCCAGAGGAGGAACGAATAGTATCCCATAATGCATAGCGAATCCTTTTATATTATATTATATAATATATTATAACTTATATCAACTGAAATCGTGACAAAATCAGTATCTTCCAGCCACAACACAGAGGAAGTTGTGTTTACAAACAGACCATGGTGTCGAGGCTTCAGCTCTTAAGAGGCATTGTGAGTCGGCAGAAAATTTTGGTCTCAAGTTGAATGATTTTATGAGTGCTACATTGAAATGTAGGGAAGCTCATATGGGCTACATAGAGTGCTTGAGTGAACGGCGACCATGCATAATACTCGATGTTGTTGAGAGTCGATCTGTGTTTGTGTACGTCTCCCTTGCTGGTTCGAATGAATAATTATTCCTTCGTTCAACATAGGTAATGAAAGAAAAGTGAATTTAATCTGAAATCTGCGTTTGTGTGAATGCTTTCAAATGCAATGATCAAAAATGTCTGATCACAAGTGCCACTTGCAGGCTCATTAAACTGGTGTATTTTGATAAAATCTTCCACTCCAAAAGTATGAGAAAATGTGGGTACTTCTAGGTACTTCTCCGCCCGAAATATCCACGAAATTTTCACGCCATTTATGTTTTTAAAAAAAATCTTGCCAGCAACTATTTAGAAAAGCCAAGCAGATTCATTCATTGTTCAGATTTTGATGAAGCAATCATTTGCGGCAGATGAACCTTCCACTTGACACCACTAACTACAGTAGGTCTAACTAGTCATTTCCTTTCCCCTGCACCTGATTAACTCAGAGATAATAATAAATCTCTTACTAACCTCGTTTTCTTGACTCGTACTGGAAGTTATAGATCCTAGTCTTTTCCCATGGATTTAAGGCCCAAGCGCAAACAAAAAAACTTGGTCCATAACTTACAGTACTGACCAAAAACTTGATTGGTAAGAGGTATGTATTTTCAGTGCCAAAAATGCATAGTCTACTTAAAGCAAAACTTACTTGAAGGAATTAATACGCTGATAATAAACATGGAGAATCCCAGGAACAAAATCAGTGGAAGCTATGAAGAAGTTACAGAATAATAAAATATTAATTTTTAAAATCAGCTTTTAAAACACAGAACCAATCAAAACAATGAAAGAGGACTAAAAATCTTTATTAATGATATTCAGCTTGTCACTAATTCATAAAAGGATGAGAAAACAAAATTAATGTTAATTTGTTTATCAGTGGCTACATACAATGTATCTCATTAACACATGCATAAATTATTTCCCTTGGTTTGCAAAAACGTTTATTCTACGTTATTTGCTTAAAGGTCTAATGCAACAAAAAGTAATCGATTGGCAGAATGTTGCAGGGGTTTCATAAGAAGCTGATCATAGGTGGTAAACCAGCATCTATGTTGTCACAAATTTGCCTCTCACCGCTGGCTACTCTGCCTTGATTTCCACTCAAACCCTTGTAAAAGACAACAGTGACGGCCGCTTACATTGATTAGCCCAGGTATCTACACCTGTAATTCCAAATTATTGAAACCCCTGATGTTGATGTAAAAATTAATTAATACCAAGCTAATAGTCATGTAAGGGAAACCTGTTGTGTAAATGAATTTTCTTTGTTTGAGAAGGTGAATCCCATAAATAGTGCAAAAACAATAAAAAAAATAAGAATATTATTTTGCCTTAGTTTTGAATCACACCTACACAGTCACCTGATTCAACACCAAAATTAATGTGCACATTAGAGCGAGTTTCAATCGAGTGTCGTTAAACCAAAACCAAAGCAATTACTTTGGCCAATCAAAAAGGACGGAGACAATCCCGTAAACCAATCAAAACTCAAAGTAATCACACACAGCCGGCACAAAGCGCGGGAAAATGTGCTTGCGCAAGCAACGATTGGTTTTGGTTTCACTTCTGATTGGTTGAAAACATGGCACGAGAACTTTCAACCAATCACTGAGTGAAGTAAATGCAAAACCAAAGCAATTCGCTAATTACTTTCGACACTCAATTGAAAACCGCTCTATAAAGATTACATAATGAAACAAAAAACTTATGGGCTTGTAACTTAAAAAATAAATACAGTACAAATTGCACTTACAAATATAAACCTCCAATCTCTTTGAGTTTCCAAAGGTGATGGTTTCGAGATTCCTTCGTTGGGGTCCACAACATAATTTCCCAGAAACAAATCAATAGAGTCCTGAAAGGATAATTAAATTGAGCAAACTACAACATTACCAGTGTTTAATACATCGCCAAGGGTCTAAAGATCTTCCTTGTTCCCTAAACGCTTTCAATAGCATTAGAGTGCATTCAGGGGCGGATCTAGTGGGAGGGTGCAGGAGGTGCACACCCCCTCCCCCTTAACATCCTGAGATGACCTGCAGCTTTCTAATACAACTGGTATTCTGCCAAAAAAAAAGTCACCAGTCAGCTATGCCATTCCTTAGTGGTGTGCCTCCTCCTAAGAAAAATCCTGGATCTGCTCCTGGCATTAATTAAGCTATCAAGTTAGTTTTCAGGCACCCCATTTCGATAACCTGAAATAAACAATCAAATCTAACAGAAGGTGATTAAGAACCTCAACTGGCAGGAGGGAACCAGCTGGTTTTTTACAAATCCAACTCCCTAACCACTTGACCATGCCACCACCAACCAAGTTTCATAATTATTGTAACTAATGGTAGCATGAAGGGTAGTCAGATTCTAACCAAGATGAAGCCATAACCAGTGCAATTTTTCTTGTGCCTCCTGTCATCAATGATAATCTTTATTAAGAAAGTGTACTATCAGGACAATAATAATAACGATAACGATATCGATAACGATAACGATAACAATAATGATGATAATAATAATAAAATAATGCTAAAAGACTGTTTCCCTGGTAAATTAGAAGTAATATGCTTGTAAATAAGTATTATTGACCCACCTGTCTGAATCCATCAACAAAGTTGTTCTTGAAATACCGTATGCCTGAATTGATCCCATCCTTTAAAAGTCCAAACGAAGATCGCTTTCCTGTCCTGTTTACAGCAAAAATAATAAAAGGACAAGATTCTAATGATCCCATAATCAAGTTGGAAGGCTGAGACAGCACCTCTAAACTTCATCTTTATAAAATGCTTTAGAGCTAGTAGCAGGAATTTCATCATATTTAGCAAATTCCATTGTCTTGTGACAATGAGGAGAGGAGAAAACTGGAGAACCCAAAGAGAAACCTCTCGGAGCAGAGTAGAGAAACAACAGCTATTAAAGTCTCGGAATTGAACCAGAGCCACATTGGTAGGAGACGAGTGCTCTCATCACTGCCCTATCCCTGTTCCGTATCCCTGCTTACTTTTTCTTATTTGATCTGATCTGTTACCTTGTGAAATCTGTTTTCAGAGCTCCTGTTCCAGCATACTGCACAGAACATGCATCAGCGTTGTCTGCCCACACTATGACAAAATCAAATAAGATGGTATAAAAGAGACAAGAAATAGTATCAAATATAAAATGGTATCAAAGTAAGATGGCAGCCCTTGCACTTGGCATGGGCTGCAGTGCCTCGATCCAAAGAAGCAGTGCAGCCCAGCAGTTTAACAAAGTGCCTGCCTTGCGAACCAGAGATCCCGGTTCAAAACCCGTTCTGACCACTTGTTGAATTAGAACCTGGTAGTCCCTGGTTCAACGTCTTAGCTGCACTTGTAAATAACCGACTCGTTAGCCTCTGCCCAGTTGGGGTTCTGTTCTGTCTTTTAGTTGACTGTTTTATTGGTCCTGAAAAGCCCCTACATGTACCTACGGAGAGTGGTCAATTAAGTACTGTCAGAAGCATTTAACTCTGGTTCAGAGCTGGGGTTTAAAAAAAATTCCTTATTTGGATGTAATGTAGCTCATGCATTTTTCTGTTCATGCAGCTTCCATATTAAATTTTGGGCATAAAATTGGTGTCCTAAAATCCCTAGCTTTGTTCCAAGGAAAAGATTTGCAAGTTACATGCTTCACAGTCATGTGCTTGTGATACTCTCTATAAGTAAGTTTGTATGTACATTGTATGGTAGTGTTATTTGAAACTTACTCATTTCATCACCCATCAATCTTTCAATGCATAAAAAACGAAGAAATCATAATAAAAAAGGCCCTCATCCATCAGTATGAAGTACTGCATAATTAAGCCTTGAAAATGCATGTTTTGTACTAAATAACACCATAGAAATTACACCCTTCTATTTTCACTTTAGAAAATATTGAGACTGAGTTTATAAACACTGAGTTTATAAATGACTCTGCATGTAAATCACGAGTGCTGAGAGAGCAAATGGATACAAACAAATTCAAACAGCAAACGTTGTTTTAAAAACAACAGTACTATCCCTCCCATAGCAAGAGCCATTAATTTTTGTAAGGCATCCAGATGAAAAGGATGCTTAGACCATTTCTTCCCAAACGTGTTTCAAAACAGTTTTTCAAACTGTTTCAAACAAGTTTCAAATGCGTTTCAAACAACGGCGTTTCATCACGTTCCAAACACAAGTGTCATATTTTATTGTGTTTCAAACAGAAGACTTAACATGTTCATAATAATAATATTATATCCAGAAAACCAAGTAATTAGATGCAAGCCCAATTTTAATATCCAACACTGCATGCAAGTGTCCCTTTAAGTCTATGCATTTCCTATCAATTTTTAACAAGAAGGTTAGGGTAAAGGTTAGTTTCTGGTTCTTTACTAATAAATATTGCTTTCTCCCGACTTCCAGTCATGGGTTCCTCTTCTTCTTCAGTGTTTGACTCCTCTCTCCGAAGTGTAATTTATTGTATTTTTGTTTTCCATTTTATAATTTTAGACAGGTGCCCCCTAATAGCAGAGGATATTCTTCCCTGATAGATTTCAATTGATTAATGTATAGATTTAGCCAAGCCTAAAACCAGAGCTCCTGTTTCTTACCTTAGAAAGCAATATAGTGTATATGGGAAATAATTATGCTTCTGCATAAAGTACAAAATTAATCGTCATTAGTGACAATAAACAGTTTACAGTGATCAAACACCTCTAAGCTGACAGCAGTAAACAACAAACCTTGCAAACAATAACCAACAATATTTATTTTAATCAACAACTAAAACTGAAATTACATGCACAGCAATCTCTTTCACAACATTTTCTGTTCGAGTGATAATCTTTACACCCTCTCTCTTCAACACTTACAAGACAAACGATTGTTATAACTCGATCGCTGTTGGAGATTTTGCCGAAAATTGCAGGTTTGAGTTTATCAAACTGCTTCTATAAGTCTTATCTGGCCAAAAAGAATGTCAGAGCAGACTGTGATAGCACTAATGTTAATTAAACATCCTTTGTTTGCTCTGGATTAATTGTTATCATTGCCACAAACAGCTTTTAGCATCTCCTAGTGTAACAACTACTGTTACATTACAATGTATGTTGATGAATTTTTTAAATGGAACATACCATTTTTGAACACTGTCTCCATTCCTGCACAATCCTCTATTCTTTCTCCCATGCTTAGTACTTCATATTCCTGAAATTGGTAAATTACACATAACCATTGACTTCTAATGAAACAACAGGGAGAAAAAAAAACAGATCAAGAAAAATAGTAATGTCAGTTAAAACCCACCTCACACTGTGCTTGCAGACTCCTTCTTGCCAATAAACTTTGCACAACATTTGTTCTGGAAAAGAAAACGTACTGTACCAATATCATAATACTGTATAATTTAGTATAATAATATACTAAAACAGTGGATCGCATTAATGTGCATGCTGATTGGCTACTCAAACTCCCAGATATCCTTTGCTATTCACCTCAGAGCAATTCACTCTCCAAAATGTTGTAATCTGTCCAGGAATAAATGAGTTAAAATCATCTTTTTGTGATTATCTCACTGTTTTGGTATTATAATACTAAAACAACTATTCACCTCAGTGTTGGTGGCTAGTGTTGGACATTTACCTCGCCATTTTGCAGCTTGGTAAAATTGACAATATCCACCACTAGCGACCTCCACTTCGGTGAATAGTTGCTAATTATTATGCAACTAAAGTGATATGAACATGGGACCACATTATTATCGTAGAAAACATATTTCTGTTCCATTTTGAGACTATTGCAGTTACAATATGTTGCAACAATCTGTATTTTGGAGAAATGTGAGCTCATGTCATATACCACTCAGAGAGTGAGCTTTATTAAATTTTAAGAACCTATCAGTTTAATTATCATAGGGACAAAAAAAAAGCCTGTTAAGCTCACAAATGAAAAAAGCAACAAACAAAATTAATCATGATAATAACTGCATGGATGAACAAAAGCCAGAATATAACCTCTGAATAATAAAGATATCAAATGACATTCTACTCATGAAAATTGAAATAACAATAATTACCGGTAGAAGTACTTTCTTGTGCCACAAAACTGACTGAATAATAAATTCAAAGCCTTCATTTAAAATCAGTTATTACCTGTCAAGTGAATCAATGCAGTTTGTTCTGAAAACACCCCTCTGTTCAGACTCAATTTGACCATCCTTATCTCTCAAACTGAAATATCTACAAAACAAAGGAGAGAAATAAACATTTAAGCCAACATCAATTTACAACCTGGAGGGAGCGAAAAAATGCATTCATGTTCAATCAATAAACAGCACATTTCTCCTGTAAAAGCAAACCTACCCAAACTTAACCTGGTCTTCTGACAACCTGTCCATTAAAATGGAGAGTCTTTCCCATCGCATTTTACTGCACTCTTTGTGAAAATCAAAGGGCTCATATCTAAAAAATGGAGTTATTGTTAATATTTTTCCAAAATTTACAAGAAATTTTGGTTACCTCTCCCCTTTCACTCCCAATAGTACTACTTCTACAATGTTTTCACTGTCACGCAATAAGAAAAGAAAAGAAAGAAAGAAAGAAAGAAAGAAAGAAAGAAAGAAGCCAAGAAAATGAAGTGTTGTACAAGACTACTAAATAAACAACTCCTCTAAGTCTCACGTCTGTTTGATGCATCGTTTCTGAGTTATTTGCCAAAACATTTCACTCAATTTTACAGAGATTTGTATGGAGATGCCACGTTGGTGTTCCTAGGAGGGACACCAATATGGTGGCCTCGAATCAACAAAAAATCCGGAGCTCAGTTTGCCATAAAAGCCATCTCTAGATCTTTTTGCTTGTGAGCTGAACTAAAATGAGCATAAAAATGTCTTCTACAGCTTGTAATGCTTAATAATATTTGCCAAAAATTACAGGGTGAAACTGTTTTTTGAACCAGACAGCTTTATCCCAGCTACTGTTTTGGTGTTACATATACGCAAGGCAAAAATTCCAAAATTCAAAATGCGGTATTCTCAAAACGAAAAACGCTATGGCGCCTAAAAACTGATAAAAATATTTATTTCTAAGTAATTTCTAACCTGATATCAATAAAAACTTAAAAAAACCTTGCAGCTTTTGATGTTACAATTAATTTTGATAATGTCATGTGAAAACACTCAGTCTATAGATTTTACTCTGTCTAATGCCAGGCAATTTTACTTGTCAATGGGAGCTCCCTCACGGGTGAAAGTGTTAAATCATTGTGTTCATTTGCTTTTGGTTGCACGCATATTTCTTGTTTAAATAGGTCAGGTTTGAAGAGCTCTCATATTAAAATTATTTTCCTTGGGTTGTACATGTGTAAAAATCTCCTCCACTTTATAAGAAATTTTGCTGATTCACTGCTTACATGTACTTGTAACAAAAGAGTTAATATCTTTTAAACAAATTCATTTTGGTCTAGAAATTACCTCAAAGAACTCAATCCTACAGTTCTAACTGTCTCTTTGAACCGATCTCCTAAAACCTTTTCTCCGCCTACCTGGTCAATCTGTCAATAAAATGCAATAAAATTTTAAAATCCAAAAGAGAAAAAAAATTCCTACTGTTTGATAGCGCATTTCCTTTTCATTACATATTCAATAAAATTCACATCCATCCATGCATAAGTTTTCACTTCATTGCTGGAAATAACAGTTGATCTCATTAGGAAATCTTGACCTCTCTCACATCCCCAAGAAAATTAAACCACAAATTATTGGTTTCTGGTATTTTGATGTACAGTGTACCTAATCAGAATAATTATTTCTAATAGCGATGAAAAATGATTTTTATGGTCTGCCCTTTACACAGGCCTTCTGATAGGGTGCGATTAAAAAATGCAAATTGTGCGATTTTTTCAGGGCAGATTGTGCGATTAAAAAGGCCAATTATGCGATAAATAATGTAAATTATGCGATTTTTTTTCTCAGCAATTTTAAGCTTGTTTTATAAGGTTTCAGGTTAAGAAAAACACTTTTTTGCTGCCCTAAAGACATTTTGAACACAAAGGAACAGTAATTACGTATCTCGATCGACATTAGTTGGGATAAATAAAAAAAATGAGGTCTTCTGCACTACCGGTGCACCACGTTAAAAGTTGAAAGGACGCAGCTAACATGCCAAATGAATGATCAAGGTGCTTGTCAACCCCGAACTTCCGAAGATGGTCAATCACAATAGGGCCATACCCCCATTTATACGAGAGAAAATAAGCCGCGGGTTTCTCTGGCCGCGGCTTACAGAACACTCGAATGTTCACCCCGTATAAATGGTACAAAATCTACGTTCACATCTTTTTCAAGCCGCGGCTTATATTGACCTGGGAATATATATTCTTATAAATAGTTCCTTTTGCGTATTTTGTACACCGTGGCCAGAGTAAGCCGCGGCTTATTTTCTCTCGTATAAAAGGCCCTAATATTGCACGACCAGAAAAACATCAGTCCATCGTCCACGTGGAGCGTTTCTTGCTCGATCGTGAGCTGTGAGATTGGGCGGAAGGTGGGAACTTCCTTCTTCGTCGAAGGAAAAGCGAGCGTTTTCACAACAAACTTATCCATGAGTAAGATTTTATCAGTTTTCAACGAAAGAAACTACATTTTGCCGAAAAACTTACAACTTCGCTTATTTGTCACAAATCTCTTCTCGAAGAGAAGGCAACTGTGTCATTTCAGTGGTGTGTATATAAGGGTATGTTTGTGTTGCACCAATCGAAGGAGACTCGTACCAGGTCCCCGACATGAAAAATAAAGCCTTGAACTTCGAATGTTTACGAAATCGAAGGTGACAAAGGTTTTTCAGCCTTTTTCCAAAATAAATCATCTTAAAAATGGCGTATTTATGCAGGAATTTGTAAGAAACGTCTTGATTTATGTTTAATTTTATGAATTTTGTGCGCCCTTTTGTGAATTATGCGATTTTTCGTGAATTGTGCGATCGGATGCGATTTGAGGTCGATTGTGCGAAATCGGACCATCGCGTAATATCAGAAGGCCTGTTTACAGTACAAGGAAAGGTTTAATAAAAGATGAACTTACAAGATTTATTAATACAAGATCTCCATAGTAAACTCTCTGCTTGTCCAGGTGAAGATTGAATCCAGCCCTCTGTCAAAATTTTAAAAAATATTAATAAAAAGAGGAAAAGCAAAACACTAATTTGAATTTTAGAGACAAAATCTACTACCTGTACAAAAGTACAACAACAACTTCTACTACCACTACCACTACCACTACCACTACCACTACTACCACATACCACTACCACTACCACTACTACCACTACCACTACCACTACCACTACCACTACCACTACCACTACCACTACCACTACTACCATATACCACTACCACTACCACTACCACTACCACTACCACTACCACCACCACCACCACTACTACCACTACCACTACCACTACCACTACCACTACCACTACCACCACCACCACCACTACTACCACTACCACTACCACTACCACTACCACTACTACCACTACCACTACCACTACCACTACCACTACCACTACCACTACCACCACCACCACCACTACTACCACTACCACTACCACTACCACTACCACTACCACTACCACTACCACTACTACTACTACTACTACTACTACTACTACTGCTACTACTACTACTAACAATAATAATAATGAGGTATGCAAGATGGAACACACGAAGACTGAAAAGCATTCATTTGGTCATAACAAAGAGTGGGATGGGAGGAGGAGGAGATTCAGACTGTACTTACATGGTCAGCTCTTTGGTTCAAAAGAGGTGCTGGTTTGTATTTGAGATTTGGCCTTTGTGACCAATAAAGTGGAATTGACCCTCTTATCTGTAAACAATGGGAAAAAACAAATCCCGTGATTTACATGTAGTTTTTGTTGGAAGTATCAAAACAATGTTGTGTGCATGTAAGCTCTTGTTTTCTGGATCTATATTCTATTCAGATGAATTTATTCTGCACAAACAAAATGAAACTTTACTTGACATTTTGACAACCTTACTGTACATCGTCATTTTTTGTTTCTGAAAAATAAATTCATTTGGACAGTGTAAAATTATGATTGCAAAATGAAGAAAGCTATATAAAATTATTTTGAACTGGTGATTGTGATGACTATAAAAGAGTTGTCACAATCCACCAAATAAACCAGTGTAGTGGGATCACAAGATCAGGTCTGCAGTGTACTTTTGCTTGTCTTTCGTATTATTTCACAAACAAAGATGGCTTAATACAATGTACATGTAGCTCAGATGGTAAAGCAGTCCAGTGCAGATTGCAAGGTCATAAGTTACAGTCCCTTTAAACCTGAATTTTCAGACTCAGATACGACAAGTATATTTCTTTTGACTGAATACAAAACTGGTATGTTTCATTGATTCAATTCAAATCTGAGTAGCTGTCACTCTCAGCAACCCATTGCAAAATATTTGCAAACAAGATTGCAAAAATGTGCATTCCCTTTTAAGTATCTTTTTATCTACTGTACATTGTACCATTCCAACATTTGCCTTCGAAATAGTCATAACGCTGTATTCACCTGCACAAAGGAACAAGTTCCAGACTCAAACTGTGCAATCTGCTCTGTTTCAATAAAGTTAGCAGCATTTCCCTCACTGTCCAGTCCTCTGACAAAAAAACGTGTTCCTACAAGGAATGCAATGCATTAATTTCTCTTATTTTATGACAATAGTTAAGTGTTAATTTTGTTTGAAATACAAGGTCTTGTTGTAACTATTGATGGTGGCAATGGATGGGTGTATTATGTACTTCTAGGAAGGAATACATGTATGAGCAAAAACAAGTTGCAAAATTAGTGGAGACACTTCACCTTCTTGGGGCATTATTAATTTGCCTAATATCTCCCACACTGCTGCCCCCTCCCCCCTTATCAGTGTTGCTAGCAAGACAAAAAAAAATGTTGAAAACTTAAACAGTCAACATTGAAAGGGGGAGAGAGAGGGGGGAAGTGGGAAAGGTTGGAATTATAGATACGGCAGGTATTGGAAGCTGGAAAAGGTGTCTCAACAATTTTGCACGTTGTTGTAATTTCTTGTCAATGGGAGATGAAACAAGTGGAAAGGACCACAGAACAATCCCAATTATGTCCAGAAAGGCAGGCAAGCGCAAAAATGACAAAAATAGCTAATTATGCTGGGCAAATATATAAAAAGTCTCACTAGTCTATTTGAAAAAAAAATTGGAAACTAAAGATGGAAATAACACATCAAATGAGCAAAACAGGCAAAAATAAGAAATCTTTGCATTTAAAGAGGAAAGGAGGACCGACAAGTATAATGAAAATAACAAATCAAGCAAGCAAGACAGTAAAAAAAGGAGAATCTTTGGGGGCCCCTAAATAAAACAAAAATACAAATTAATTAAAGAAATAAGGTACAGTAGCCAAACATAACAAAATTAATATTTGGAAGAGGTGAAAGAAGGCTTGTTCGGACATTTGTTTAGAGGGTGACAGTTACCACATCATCAAGAGACAGTGAATATTTTTGTACGTAGTTAAGAAATTCTGATTGACATAACTATTATGGTTTCAAGATTAAGAGGCATAGATTTTATGGTTTCCAGATAGTGATTCGTCCATGACTGACGCAACCTTGAATGACCTTAATTAAGTGCTAGGCAATCACAATGAAGAGAATGCAGTACATGTATATTAATTGAACTTTGATTATAGTTTTCCACGAGAGTTATAGCTCTTTACACACCCCTTGTAACTGTCAGAGATTGAATATGCAAGAAGAATAAAATAGATAAGCTTGGTCAACTTTATTGATTGAGTCTCATTCCTTAGTCGAGAGTGTTATACCCAGTGAACAGCTGGCAGAGTTTACGATAGGCTGCCCCACAAACGAATTCTAATGAAAATGAAGAGAGTAAACAACAAATTGAGCATACAGTGTACAAGACAGGCAAAAACAAATCTTTGCATGGGGAGAGGCAACAGGGTGCCCTATAAAATTAATATAAAGTAAAAAATCATCAAGAATTAAAGGTCAGTGTGTATCAAATTACATGTATGTGTATTTCTGGACAATCTGTGGGCCTGAGGTCACAACAGTTTAAAATTTGCCATGGTTTATTACATGTAGATGGCTCTTCTGACCTCTGTTTTGCAGCATGTCATTTGCACTGTCTTTGAAGGGCCCCTTTGCCTATTCCTTTGTACCATGCAGCTACTGTTTGTATACCTCACTCGAACAATATTGATTAAATATTATTTTTGTTATAACTGAGGGTTCCAATCCCTTCCTTCCTTTATTTTTGACTTACTTTCTTATTTGATTAATTTTGTTCTTTTCATTGGTGGGTCCCCATTAGCCCCTTCCACTGACTTGCTATTTTTGCCTATTTTGTGTTATTTTTACCATTTGCTAGGGTCCTCATGTCTCTTCTTTTGCAAAGATATTATTTTAATTTGATCTCTCATTTTTGTTACATGCATTATCAACAGGCCTTCTGATAGGGTGCGATTAAAAAATGCTAATTATGCGATTTTTTCAGGGCAGATTGTGCGATTAGAAAGGCCAATTATGCGATAAATAATGTAAATTATGCGCTTTTTTTCTCAGCAATTTTAAGCTTGTTTTATAAGGTTTCAGGTTAAGAAAAACACTTTTTTGCTGCCCTAAAGACATTTTGAACACAAAGGAACAGTAATTATGTATCTCGATCGACATTAGTTGGGGTAAATAAAAAAAATGAGGTCTTCTGCACTACTGGTGCACCACATTAAAAGTTGAAAGGACACAGCTAACATGCCAAATGAATGATCAAGGTGCTTGTCAACACAAACTTCCGAAGATGGTCAATCACAATTATAGGGCCATACCCCCATTTATACGAGAGAAAATAAGCCGTGGGGCTTTCTCTGGCCGCAGCTTACATAAGACTTGAATGTTCACCCCGTATACATGGTACAAAATCTATGTTCACATCTTTTTCAAGCCGCGGCTTATATTGACCTGGGAATATATATTTGTATAAATAGTTCCTTTTGCGTATTTTGTACACCGTGGCCAGAGTAAGCCGCGGCTTATTTTCTCTCATATAAACGGCCCTAATATTGCACGACGAGAAAAACATCAGTCCATCGTCCAAGTGGATCGTACCTGTGAGGTACTTTCTTGCTCGATCGTGAGCTGTCAGATTGGGCGGAAGGTGGGAACTTCCTTCTTCGTCAAAGAAAAAGCGGGCGTTTTCACAACAAACTCATCCATGAGTAAGTTTTTATCAGTTTTCAACGAAAGAAACTACATTTTGCTGAAAAACTTACAACTTCCCTTATTTTTCACAAATCTCTTCTCTAAGAAAAGGCAACTGTGTCATCATTTCAGCGGCGGGTCTAATCTGCAGGTCGCAGGTCACAGGTCATTGTTTCACCAATACAGAAATTCCTGCATAAATATGCCATTTTTAAGATGATTTATCTTGGAAAAAGGCTAAAAAACCTTTGCCACCTTCGATTTCGTAAACATTCGAAGTTCAAGGCTTTAACCTAAGGTTAGCTTTTAAGAATGTTTAGGATACTTTCTGTATTGGTGAAACAATGACATGCAACCTGTGACCTGCGACCTGCAGATTAGACCCACCATCATTTCAGTGGTGTGTATATTAGTGCTTGTTTGTGTTGCACCAATAGAAGGAGACTCGTACCAGGTCCCCGACATGCAAAATAAAGCCTTGAACTTCGAATGTTTACGAAATCGAAGGTGGCAAAGGATTTTTAGCCTTTTTCCAAGATAAATCATCTTAAAAATGGCGTATTTATGCAGGAATTTCTAAGAAACGTGTTAATTTATGTTTCATTTTATGAATTTTGTGCGTCCTTTTGTGAATTATGCGATTTTTTGTGGATTGTGCGATTGGATGCGATTTGAGGTCGATTGTGCGAAATCGCACCATCATGTAATAACAGAAGGCCTGTATCAATGGAGCTCCACAATCTTGCTTGCTTTCTTTGTCATTTTTTTATAGTCAGTAGGCTTGACAATGTCTTGTATTTGTTATTCAATGTCACACTGCAATCAAAGTGTTTGTAACAATGCCAGAATTTCCAATGATTATTGACTCTAAAAGCTTCTTACAAAATAGGGTCCTTATATTACCTGCTCTCAAACAGCTTCTTCTTGATATGAGAATAAAATCAAATGTGTTTTGTTTTATGACACATGAGGTGACAGAGATGACTACTCATGTTAAGGGACGATGCTAAACATAATTTTCTAGGTTATCAGCAGAAACAATACACTAATAACAGGTAGAGCTACAGGAAGATCATTCACCCAACCCTGTACTGATGTTTGTTGTTTCACGTAACCATGATGCTAAATCTCTCTAATAATAATTTTGAACTGCAGAAAGAGCCATGTTTCAATTGAAGATCATTGCAGTTATAAATGTTACTTGAACAGCAATGAAAGCCAAACCTTCAAGCACAAACAGGATTTGAACCCAAACCCTCTGAGAGGTCATGGGTCTCAGAGAGGTCTTTTGTTAACATTAATTTTAGCCGACGTTCACAACTGCCATGACCTTCTTTCACACAAACAAAACAAAAAGATTAAAAAACAAAACAAATTGGCCTGTTTTTGGATCATTCTGCAAAATAATAATTATCTTTAGGAGAAGTTCAGTTGCTTATTATTATTTTATTGATGAATATATTGGTATGGGTAATTAAATGGTGATGCGTGAAATTAGGGAATAATTTCACATGCGTTTTGTCCAAATTCAAATAATTCTCGACGACACGAAGCATTATGAATCAGTTAAAGGATACAGCCATGCATAACAGGTAGAATAAACTTGTGAAGCTAGGAAGAATAGGAATGAAATGATTTAGCAGAGTCAAAGATGCAGTCTGAATAATAATAAGTTCAAAATCAAGTGAAAGGGCACGAAAGACTACCGGTAATTAAAAAGTATTTGTTGACCCTTAACTTGCATTCAATGCAATCAAAGGTTTGGGTTTTCACAGCAACCAGTGACTGCAGCAGTGTGATAAGTCCCATCTGTTATTTTTGGATTTCACTTGGCTGGGTTTCTGATTTTAACCGTTCACCACCTGTATGTCTTTGCAAACATGATTGGCAGCAGTACATGTAAATTAGATATATATATATTAGTTGAAAGAAGAATTTCAAAGTCTGCATAGAAGGTTCATTAAGGTTTTGGTACGGTTTTCAACACAGTAGTGCAGTACCTCTGGTTGGACTACCAAAGGTCTCAAGAGGTGACCATTCCAAACAAATCTGGGATCAGCCTGCAAATTAAAACAGAAAGGCCAGTCACATACAAGGCAAATTACATTATGTTATACAGAATTTGACATGTATTATAGCAAAGGAATTAACATGCATTAACCATTATGTTTCATTGCCTGCTTTAACAGGTTGCACAATTATGGCAATTAGCATCCTATGTGATACAATGCTTATTAACCTAAGATGCAACTGCTGTAGTGAGAAAGGATACTACACTACACTGTAACTTGTGATGTGGAGAAATGAGTGCTTAATTTTTCTTAAATGTCAGACTTGATCAACATAAAAGGCCTTAAAATTTGATGGCATATTGCATCTCACAGAGTTATAAGTCTTAAAAAAGGAGCCTGTTTGAGGTATTTACCCCTGCTATTATTTACCTTGTCTCACTTGGCAAGGTAATATAATTACATGTAGCAGGCCAAAAATTATAATTACAATAATAATTATTGTTACTATTCTGACGGATTTGCAGGAGTTGCTTGCATGACCAAGCAGGGAAAACTTTCAAGTCACCGTGAGTATGCTGAAAAAGTCTTGTTAAAAATGAAAAATGTCTGTGAATGTGTGAGTGTACTCAAGGAAGGGGGGGAGAGCACCTGGTATGTAACAGGGGATAGATGGGTGAAACAAGAGTGGGGTAGGATAAAGGCAGTAGTGAACATCATGGAGCCGGGTAGGATAAGTAGAAAGGAGATAAAAAAAGTGTCTTCTTTTGAGACCCCTAAAAACCAAGCCCCTGTTTTCCGACTACACCCCAAAAAAGGAAAATCCCTTTTTTAAAGAGTTGATAAAAAAAAAAGTTTAAAAATTTAAACTGGTTTGAAAACAATGAAATGGTTTGCAAAAAAATGAACAACAACAAGTCATACATGTGTTTTTCAAACCCTGAACTCCCTATTGTGATAATTCATACTCCATGTATTTAAGCAAAATTAATCATTACATTGACTGTACTTACTCTTTCGAACAAAGGCATTTGTAGGAAGTCTGGACTGGTTCGGGAAAGCCGCTGTAGTGTGTGTGTTAGATCATAAGTACAGGAGAAGTAAAAACTGTCAGTTTGTAGGACTGACTGCACCATTGATAAATACGTGGTGTTGTTTCGTTGCTGATAACAGAAAGCCAGAAAAATTATTTTATGTAACATCTTTTTTTTAAAAAGTCAATTCACACTGCAATGTCATGGACTTGTTAACAAAAATATTAAAATTTTGAGCGTGAACATACTTGTTTCTCAGTGAGATGTAACGTTGCTCTTGGAAAAGCTAAAACATCAGTCCCCTTAATTTTCCAAACTTCATTTCCCTTGACGAGACCAACAAGAGTTTTCTTGGTAATGACAACAAGGTATGGACCTTAAATGATAAGAATGCAACATTTTAAAAATAAACTTAACATCAAACCAATTATTTTAATGTTTCATACCTTACGTCTTTAGTTTGCGGCCAACAGTGACTAAAGGTTGTACTCTGGTTTAAAGGCATTCATCTTCATTTTAAGGGTTAGGTCCATAACAAACCATTGCTCATGCTATCACGGAGGAAGATTATACACTGTAGTACGAGCATGCAAGTACATTGGAGCATCTTTAACTTGCATTTTAATTAAGTTGTTGCCATGATTTTGTTGACCAAATCAACATAATAATTATTTCTCATTAACAAAATTTAATCATTAAGATAAGAAATAAACATGGTCTGTACGATTTAGTATAAACATTACATTCATAATTGCAGGTAAAAATGAGTCTAATTGAGGTCAAAATACGTTTGCTTTAATCAAGTGATTAACCCATTGACTCCTGGGGTTTCCCCATTGACGAGCAAGTCTGGGCGGTTTTGGCCAGTTCAGGTGTCAAAGGGTTTAACCCATTCACTCCTAAACCGGCCACACTTATCTGTAGTATAGCGCCAGACGATTTTACTCGTCAATGGGGAACCCCCAGGAGTCAATGGGTTAAGGTGGCTCAAACCAGTTTCAACACTTTCAAGAGAAACTTATAGAAGGATTGACTTTATTACATAACAGCAATGTTATGGTATCATGTGAAGCATCAATTACTGCTGAGCAAGATGCAGTCATTTTTGTGATGTAACAAGTTACGATGGCAACAGGAAAGCCTTGCAAAAACACCTTAAATTTTGGCTTTAGTTGCTCTCTTTATCTGAAAAGTGAACTCGGCGACCCCAATTTTTTATTCTACGAAAGTGATCAGCAGGCCAAGATGAAACTCTTTGTAAAGTGTAAAAAAATTCTGTGGAGCAAATTCAGAGCTCCAGTTATTTAAAATAGCTTTGATTACACTACATAGAATTTGTTTAAACTTTGCAGAAAGTTTTATTCTGGCATGCTGATAATTACATTTCAGAAATAAATAATGGGGGTTCATTTTTGAGGTATGAGCAGCTAAAGCCAAAATATGGGGTCTTTTTGCAGGACTTTCCTGTTGCCATGGTAACTTTTTACGTCACAGAAATTACCTACTCCTTTTCAGCAATAACTAGTGTTTGATATGGTACCATAACATTGCTGTTAAGTGATGAATAATTTATTGTTGTAGTGTCAGTCCTTGGAGTATGAATGTTTCTTTCAAGTGTTGAAACTGGTTTGAGCCACCTTAACACAGCTGAAATGTTTTATAAGAACAGTTTGGAGCTCGATACATTGTACACAGCACCACCCACTTCTAAAATTCAGTTCCCTTCTACAAAACCTTTGAATAACGTTAATCCTAAATTATGTGGAGTCTTAAGGCTTTTGAGGTGTCAACAAACCTGCCAACAAATAATAATATCAAGCACTCCAAAAATAAATTATCTCTTCTCTCTCAGGTGCTACATATACCAAACCACCTAATTCAAAAATACAGAGCCCTACAGTACTACAAAATGTTCTGATGACCCTAAATTAGGCATGAAGGGCTTTCAAAATGTACCAACATACCTGCCAACAAATTGATGATTCCAAGTATTCCAAATATATCTCTACTCTCTGCAGAAGGGGGAATCTGTCCTTCATTGTCTGATTAAACAAGTGAATACAGTGTAATATAGATTTTGACTCTCTTTAAAAGAAATTTAAAAACAAATATTATTTATTAATGAGCCCACTACCAGAATAAGTCTCTTTTAGTTTCACAATCTCTTGTGAGTTGATGACCAGCCAAGAAATATATATGTATTATTTTTGATTCCTGCATCTTACAATGATCTACAAATTATGATTTGCCAAATGATAGAAAGGGGTCATATTTGAACATGTGAATTTTATTAAAGGTTGAATATTCTAGCTTGAAGAGAGGGTTGATAGTCCCAATGGTCACCATATAAACTGGAGAAGGAAAAGGGGACCAAATGCTGCTGCTTATCCAGGTGTTTGACGGAGGGGGGGGGGGGGGGCATCATTGGGACCTTGACAACACAATTATTGTTTGAACATCAGTGGGATGTCCTCTTTGGGTAGGAAAGGAAGTGCCATGTAAATTTCTGAAGGTACAAATATGTACCCAGGGGCCCGTTTCTTGAAAGTCCTGAAAAGCCACGTGTGAGACTAGCAACCGCTTGCTTTGGAAAGCCAGTCTTTTAACATGTGAAAAATGACTGTGAAGCTTGACGACTTACATCCTCTCCGTTGTTGAGATACAAAGGAGTTGTAACAATGATAAGAGTGGCTGTTGTCTTGAGGTTATCACTTAAGCGTAAAAAATTTACAATAATAACTTTCCACATTTGATATTAACTCTCGCCACAATCAAGAGTATTTTTAGAAGGTGTGTCAAATTAATGGAACCAAAATCACAACCCTGTCCAGTCTAAAAGCCAAATGATAGGAAGATACAGTTGGTGTTCTGTTCACAGTTGAGGATACAAAGCAATGAAGTCTTGAAATAAAATTACACCTATGTTGAATTTGAAAAAAATCAATTTCTTTGCCTAGTGCCGCACAAGCGATCATAAATAGTGGTTGTTGTTTACCTTGGAAATCACATTGTGTTTGGTTATGATAGGGTTAATCAGTTTCATGCTTTTGGATGGTAACTGGTCATCTTGTCACCAGGAAGACTTGCCAACAACATGAAATCAATTAAGTCACCACGGTACAACAAAGAGCACCACAAAGCAAATACCAAGTCTGAATGATTCAAACACTATCTCACACAAAAATTTTACTGATCAATCATTTGATCTTGATTTCTGTCAGATTTGTTTACATGTGTCATAAAGACATAAAAACTTCAATTCGGTAAATAGGGCACATTTCAATAATCCAAATTGTTCATTTGTGATAATGGCAATTAGACAACCTTGTCTTGTGATCAGCAATGGGAGGCACTTTGATTGATAATCTCAGCTGTTCAATAGTCCATATACAGTGGAAACAACCACCGTATCCTTAGTGAACTTGATGGACTTCAACCCATAACCTAAGCATGGTTCAATTTTTGTTTTTGTTACCAACCCCACACCCCTGGAAACCCATGGGACAAGTCCACTCCTTCTACTGCAGCTCAAGAGAAATTTTGATACTTCAAATACCCCCGCCGGTAGAAGTATTAAGTAAAGGTAAGAGGTGGCTTCAACAACATGGTACTTTAGTGCGATTGTTAATCATTATTGTAGTGTAGTAGTAATGTTCTGTTCAAAAGTTGTAAACTTCTTTCTTGCAGTTAAAATTTTGTCATTAGTTTTCTTTTTCAAATTTGGTTTTCATGTTTTCTATTGTATTATAAAGGTAGTATCCTTTCTCCATTAAAAGGTCTCCACAAACACATTTATAATATTGACAAAACATCTGGTTTTGGTATTGTACGTAAGTCAACATTGTAATGACTATTTTGTACACAAAATGCCATATACATGTAATTTTGCAGTCCATGAGAAGGCCCAGGATAGGGAATTGTCTTTTTCTAGGGATCTGTGACAAATCCCCCATGGTATGCCTAAGGGAAAGGGAGAGGGGGAGGGGATGGTCCATGAACCATGCATTGGTTTGTTTGCAATGGCAAGAGCTCATCTTATCTTCAGTGAATGTGAAACACTTCAACTGATAGTCCCAGTGGTTCTTTTGTTTGTAGATTAGAATGATGCACTCCAAAACCTTTATATTTGAAAATACCATGCACTTCAAAAGAACAGTCATTGTGCACTTCAAAAGAAAAGTCATCGACATAACTTGTGGTAGCAACGATTACCACAGGCACCCCAAGCTCAGTTGTGAGGGAAAGCCAACAAAAGTATAAGGATTTGTATGTGAATCCTGATAAAAGACCCGAAGAGATAATTTTAATAAAAAATTATCAATAAGCCTAACCTTATTGCCATTGTGGGTCCCTTCCTTCCTGTGTATTTTTTTTCCAGATTCGACGCTAATTGAGCCATTATCAGTTCCTTGGTTGTCAACGGTTTATAATTAAATACCAAGGCTGAAAATCCCAATTGGGAGAGCCTACCAAACCAAGCCAAAAAATCCCAGGCCAAAATGTCCCCACGGCCACAAGTCTAAAGTAGAATTCAAGGGCAAAGGTTCTTCCGTCCTTTCGAAGCCCTGCCAGTGAGTTTTTGTTTGTCACCTGACAAGGCTACTAAGCCGAACTCAATAGTCTCTGTATCGTGTGCCCGAAAGGACATTTTGGTCTGGGAATTTTTGGTTTTGCTCGGTAGACTCTCCTGACTGGGGTATTCAGCCTTGGTCTTTTATTACAACCGTTGACAACCGAGGAACTGATAATGGCTCAATTCATGTCGAATCAGGAAAAACAACCACACAGGAAGAAAGCGACCCACAACGGCAATAAGGTTAGGCTTTTTAATTGAGAATTTTTTCGTAAAATTATCTTCACAGGCCTTTTATTGGGATTCACATCCAAATCCTTATATTTTTGTTGGCTTTTCCTCACACTGAGCTTGGGGCGCCTGTGTGATTGCTTCCTGGTGGCGAGGTGACCGTATGAAACCTTTAATTTTGGACACCTTTGATCGAGATGCCCAGTGAGTTGAATACACTGTACATGACGTTTGCTCAAAATGTTTTCTTCATGCGTATAATCGAATCAACTTTAAAGTGGGCGAATCGACTTGTAGGTGAAACGAGCAGGTACTAATTTAATTAGTGAGGATTTGACCGTAAATTTTTACTTAGATCTGTCTTTACGCAATTGCAAAAATTGCGTTCATAACTGCGAGGATCATAGCTTCACTTGATCTGTATCTTCATTGACGCTAAAGTGCGACGACAAAAGAAGACAAAGGAAACCACGATCTGAACATCTAATGCTTGAACAAAAGGGTTTCTTTGATTGTTGTCCTACATACCTGCTAAGCTCAGTTCATGTGTCACCCTGTCGATTTCTAAAATTTGGTCCCCTACTGATTGCTGATCACGAGGCTCGATGTAAAACTTGTCTTGTGAGATGTGCCTAAGTAATAAAGATTAAATAGAGGAAATTTACGACGGAAATATTACAAACCAATGAGGAGAAGGCAAATCGCAAAATAATTTTCCCATACAGCTTGAGCGCTCGGTACACGGCGTCCTCCACCATTTTGGCAATTTGTTGCGCCTTCAAAAATGTTTAACAGCGGAAAATATGTGAGGCACGCGCAATAGATATCCCAAGTTCAACGTTAGATCGAGGCGAAGTAGTACCCATTTCCCCTATCCTCTGATTTCATGTTGGACTTTTGTTTTGGCATTCAAAATCGCTTAAATATGACCACTTTCTCCTCGGCAACGTTAGAGAAAAAACTGGGTGATCTTTCGAACACTCAGCATAGTGTTCAGACTCTCTCGCTCTGGCTCATCCACCACAGAAAACACGCTAAAGCCATAGTTCAAGCTTGGTATAAGGAGTTGACGAAAGGTACGTGTAATTTATTGTTACCGGGTTGTTTATATTCCAGGTTTATTGTTTGGACGCCTCCTGTAAATACGTTAGATAGATAACTGGTGGGATCTTTACTGTAGGGGCGATATTTTGTGAAAAACCTGTCGATAAGTTGATTTCCCAAGCAAACTGTACAGGCTGATTAATTCGGCATGCAATCGATATCACCGGCTTTTCCTGTTAAATTATCGGTCTTTGTACATTGCAACGGATTAACCGAAGCAATGTTACATTTGGATTTTAGGTGATACATGAATTGCCTATTACCTATTATCGCCCATCAACTGGGTTGGAGGGGGGGGGGGGGGGGGGGGGGGCCGCGTGCCAGATGGAGCCCCAGAACAGTCAAAGATAAGCAGTTGCCCCTTAAATTTTAGAAGGGCACCAGGCTGAACAGTGGAAAGCCACAGTAAATTTTGCGGGACAAGTTCAATTGGCGGATGGAAAACTCATCACTATCCAGAAAATAACACTGTGCACTTTAAAATAATATTACCTATTTATAATAATTTAACTGTTTATTTCTTACAATGACTATAAGCTTGACCATTATTTAAAATTATTATTTTAAATTTCTTATGTTTCACATGGTTCTTGATAATATACCATCCAAAACTAGTATTATCATTACTCTTATCATTTCCTGACAAGCAGTTGATTTGCAAAAGGAAAAACAAAGCCCACTGTTATTCAATCGTCTCCCAATCATTGTACTATCTAAAGTCAGGGGGAACCCAATGGAAATAGAGTTACTTGTACATATCTGTTACAATACCTGTCAAGTCTGCTGTGTAAAGAAACTGATCATGAGGAGTTGGATTAGCCGACATTCTAGTGTGCGGTGGCTTAAATGCTGTGCATTTAAGCTGATTGTGAAATGAATCAAATCCCTTTTACGAAGTCCCGCTATTTTCCCCTGTTCAAGGAGTTTGGAAACAAAATCTTCCTGAGTTTTCCCACCTCCCAAGGTAAGAAATTTGTTCAAATCTCCCTGTAAGTTCCCATAAGGGTGTAATTACTTGTAGCCTGGGGTCCCCTCCTCCAAGGGATTACCCATGAAAGGTGTAAGCCTGTGGAAGGAGGTTACAGTAATGTTAAAGAATAATGATTATTATAAACACCTACATGTATTTCGTTTGTAATTTTTTCTTTGCATTTACTTTCAGCAAGGCAGAGTAAGAAACTAACATTTTTGTTTCTTGCTAATGATGTTCTTCAAAACGGAAAAAGAAAGGGGGCAGAATTCTTGAGCGAATTTAAGCATATATTGCCAACTGCGTTTCAACACTGTTCACAGTGAGTCTACATGTATACTGTATTTCATGTACAGAATATGAATCAACCAACATGTATGGGAACCTGTTAGACTATTCAGGGAAGACTAACTCATCAAAGGGTTTTCAGCATTTAATTATGTTGCTTGTGTGTCAAATATCCAGACATCTTTCGTGGAATACCCATTGTGTCTACAGTGTACAGTCATGTACATGAGACAGCAACATGGCTTGTATGATTTGAAATCTGTTCAGTGATTGACCAGTGCAGCTCAGTGGTTAGGGCGCTTGCCTTGAGATCTGGAGATCCCGGGCTCAAGACACATTCTGACCACTCGTTGAATTTGCTCCAGGTTGTCCCTGGTTCAATTTCCGGGCTGCACTTGTAAATAGGAACTGGTTTGCCTCCGGCCAGTTGGGATTCTTAAAGTTGTTCTGTTCAATGCTCGTTACCCTAAAAATCTGAGGGTAAATATTGATACTTACTATTAATTTTACTTACATGTACTTATACCAGGCTTGAATGAACTTTTGATTTAAAGATTGAGTTGTTGATTGATTGATTGATTGATTGATTGATCAGGGGAAAACAAAACAGTTTCAAAGGTCAGCAGTTGGCATCATTAGGGGTGAAATTATGAGGAAAATTTCAAGGGGAGATGTTAAATTATCTTTAGATAAGATGAGAGACAATACCTGTAATATGTTGTTTTTAATTATCAAGGGGTGGATCAGTGGAAGCCATTAAAGGTCTTGAAAGGCTTATATCCATATGGACAGAAAGAAATGTGTACGAGGCCACATTCCTGGTGAAACTACATAAATGTCTTGGTGAGTGGATTGGTAAAAATAACCCTTATGCTACTATACTAAGGATTCAAAATGCTGTATTTTCGAAACGAAAGACATCATGGAACTGGAAACTTGAAAAAAGATTTATTTCTAGGTCATCTTCAACCTCCTATAGGTAAAAATTCAAAACACCTTGCGCTTTTGATTTTACAATTTGATAACTTCATTGTGAAAACCACCTATAGGTATTAATCACGTGGAAGAAGGGTTTGCATAGTGGTCGCAGGCACTGGCTTTCCACCAGTACTTACATGTATAATATGCAGGGTTCGTACGTGTCTTGAAAACCCTTGAAAAGCCTTGAATTTTGAGAGTACATTTTCAAGGCCTTGAAAGTCCTTGAAAATCTCTGCTGTTCATTCCTGGTCCTTGAAAGGCCTTGAATTTTTTTCTGACCCACATTTTTCATCTTTGAAAACTGCTGTGAAAATAATCAGCCATTCAAGTCATACAAACTCGACAAGCTGTGGGGTTGAGAATGGTTACCAGTGCCTTTGCATTATTTTCACGCATGTACGTTATGGAAAATGAGAAAGAATTGTAAAGTAGACTACTTCCATGGGTAACTTCTTCGACGAAAATGAAAAAGAGGTCCTTGAAATTTCAAAATTATGCCCTTAAAAGTCCTTAAAAAGTCCTTGAATTTTTGGTATGAAAAAGTGTACGAACATAATCAGATGCACACCCAGCAATTTTGATATGCTCCCTATTTCTAGCAGCAAGGTAAGTGCAAGGGTTACCGGTAATTAACCCCACTCTTGGTGAGGGTAAATGCGACTTTTTATCGTTACTTGAGGAAGAGAGGTTAGGAGACATTATTCCCCGATGTGAGTGATGAAGAAGCTTGGGAGATGATTGTGCTTCTAATTGCATACATTTCTGGACATATAGATACAATTTTTGGACTATATGTAGCGACTGGTACCCAAGGCCAGCCTCAACAACCAACTTGGCGCGAGTTTTGATGCGCGAAATTGGTTACGGAGATATACTTTACGGACAATCACTTGTTTTCACTGCATCAAAGTTAGATTTCAAGATCATATCGTAAACTGAATAACAATACAAAAAAGGCTTGCTAAGATCTAATAGCCAGTCAGTACTGACATTGGAATCATTCCACAGCAAAATTGAGGGCAAAAGGCGAAAATTAGTATATACATGATCATAACCAAAGAATTGTCAGACAATAAGAACTCTTGTTTAGAAACAAGCTAGATTTTGTAAACTGAAAAGGCACAGCTGATATAAAGAAATCCAAACGGCATTGAAAACTGTGCCATCTGTTTAAAGCTTATCAGATTGAGACCATGCAATTGATCTTAAAAAACTAGCAAAAGTAAGAAACCCTAAACTTAATCATACGTAAGTTTAAAGGAAAGGTAAGAAAATTAATGACTGACATATAGGTAACAGTTCTGCTTTGCCAATCTTTTCCAAATCTTCAGCGTCCCACACAACTTACTCCACTGAAAACTTCTGATTCGCGTTTGGTGACAGAAGCAAAACTAACTAACTGAATGCAGTTCGGGCCAAAACTAAAACGTACATCTAACTCACGTGATTGAAATGAGATAGGATCAACAAACTAGAAATTAAATATACAGAATGCAGGTTTAAAAAACTGCTACACCATATGTGGCTCTGTACTCTTGTTTTGAACCCTTATCTTAATTACTTTGTTTATTTGTTGGTAGTGTCACCAGTCAGCCTTTCTGCATATCGATATCATAGCTATAATAAACTTCTTGGAAATGGCTGTTTGCAGGACAAGAATCAGACTCTCCCCCACCTGAGAAGAAACAGAAGCTTGATGATGATAAACAAGCCTCAACAATGGAACCACCAGATGTGAGTAAAGACGGCTTTTGGCCGAGGAATACCCACATGTACATGTGATCTTATTTTGCTTGTGCAAATGAAAATTGAGGCATTCCAGCTAGGGTAAGGTTTTAAAAGCGAGCTGTTTGATTCTTAGTTGAGTCAATTGTGTTTCTTTTTACATGAAAGTAAGTTACCTTTTTCAGTGGAATGAAGAAAGTGAGAGAATTCCTTCATCCTCTTCATCTTCTCTTTTGAAGGTTTATTTGTTCGCCAAGCATTGCTGTTTGTGATTGGTACCTATTTATACCATCTGGATGAAAGAGATAATGTAGAGCAAAGTTTTGTGTCTAAGTACTAGGCTAAGATGTGAAAGACAACCTGCGAATGCCTTTTGAAACTCTTAGCCTTTACTACTAACTTCCTTTTTTTTTTGGTTTAAACATTTATTTATTTGCAAAACACATAATAACTCCTTACATTACTTACAATAGAGCTCTCTTACACTGGTGACATTACAATAACTCTACTTTCAGGGCGATACTTACATTACTCACATTACCATACTCTACTTTAAAGAAACTTAGAATACGGTACGATACTTACTCTACTTACAATACAACACATTACATCATTTATTGACAAAATAATTTTTCCACCGGTTTCCACTTACCGTACTTAAAAATTTATCTTGATCAGATAAGTCATGTGCAAATTTTTCAATATTATAATGAAACTTAAGGTAGCTTTGTACACCAGCAAAATCGGGGTTACGTCCCTCCATTCTGCATTTATATATGAAGACCTTGATCAAAATAATACAATTAATCGCAATTTTACAAGGTATACAGTATACTTACTAACTTACTTTGGGGATCCAGTTTGCAAACCAGTCCCACTCTTATGCTCTGCATTTACAGTCTTTGATAGATTCTTTTAGTATTATACAATGTAAATGCAGTAAATTTAAAATACTAATAATCAATTTGTGCCCTCTTTTGCAGCCAGAGGATCTTATTAAGGCTTTGGTAGAGCTTGAAAATTCTGCATCTCAAGATGCTGCTGTCAGGGAGAAGATTGCTAACTTACCAGCAGAAGTACAAGATGTTTCCCTCCTTGAAAAAATAGAAGGTATGCTAATACGCAGTTCAAGCTAAATTTCATTATCATAGCTAGTAATACACAGAATGTTGAATTATTGGTTAAGGCTTACTTTCACTGGTATAAAGTCTGAGACATACATGTCGCATATGCGCATATGATCAAAAGAGCAAGTGATCGAAAGCCAAACATAAGAGTTGTACATGTAGGTAAGTTCGTTAAAAATACATGTAGAATTGCTTCTTCTTCCAAATTTGATGTCTTCTGTGATCTAGTTAGAGTAACCTTCTTTAAAAGAGGGTAGCATAGCTAACCCTTGAGGTAAGTAAGTCAGTCAGTCAGTAAGTTAGTAAGTATACCTTTATTTAAGCACAATAATAATTAAAGCTAAAAGCTTTAGGGGTTGTGCGAAACTACCTTTAAAAACTAAGCATATGCACAGTAAAACCACGTTGTATAAAGACTAATATGCTATTTAAAAAATACAAGTGGCTTTTGAAGTGGCGTTTAAATCACTTCAAAGGTTAGCTATGTTACGCTTCATTTTTTCAAAAATATGTAAGACATGTACGATGTATATGAACTTGGAATAGAAACATGAGAAGATGTTTGAGCATCACAGTTACATGTATGACTGTTACTTAAGCAGTAACAAAAGGAATTAAGCTTCGAAAATTCAAGCTTGAAAGGGACTTGAACTCCTGACCTCTGTGATACCAGTGCATTGCTCTACAGTACCAATAAGCCATTTTGCAGTTGTTTGCTCAGTGACCTGGCCTATGAATGGCTGCAACGCTGTCGGTGACGTTGTATTGTTACAGACCTCACTGCTTTTATCATGGTAACCCATTCATACCTCAAACGCCCAAGGATTCCTTCCCCCCCCCCCCCCCCCTCCATTGACGAGTAAAATCGTTTGGCATTAGACAAAGTGTCACTCTCAGGGGTCAACAGGTGAATTGTGTCGTTGTAATTCTAATTGGAGTCTGAGCAATTAAGTCAACTGTGAGCTGGTCATTTTGTGAGTGCAGCGTTTCGAAGTTGTACAACTCTCTACAAAAAAATTAAGCGAATGCAAATCAAATCAACTGTTGGTGTGTGAGATGATGGGAAATCTGGTGTTCCTGGAGAAATACCTCTTTAAGCAGAGAACCAGCAAGGTCAGGCCACACAGCAGGTCACCACAGCGCTGTCACTGCTGCATAACTTAAGGAGGCTCCCTTGAATTTTAGGGCCATGCATAGGCTGGGCACTAGTATGGCGCGTCAAGCCAGAATCGCGCGTGTTTTTCTGATTTTTATGACGTCAGCGTGATCAAATCTGTAAAATTAACTGCTAATTTTCTCGCTTTCCCTTCGGTAAAATGTTTTTAACATTGGCTCTGTTCTACATACACATACACATACCTAACTATTTCAATTTGTATATACATTTATATTTTGACATTTTTCTTTATTTTGTATCTAATGCGCAATTCAGCCTTCTGGCAGCTATGTATTATTAATAAAGCATCCATCTCTCTATCTATCTCAGGAACTCGGTCACTATATTTAGCGTTTTCCCCTGATTTAAGTTTATTTGTCAGTTAAAAGGTGACTTTACATCAATTGCAGTGACCAACAATTCAGAAGAGTCTCCTGTTGCTTCAGTTTCTCAGATTTCAAAATTTTGATATTTTTCATTGGAAAACTGTGGAAAGCCACCTTAAGGCCTTGCTTCGACATCCGTTCGATCTTGTTGAATGATGGTTGGTCTCAACACATCACCAAAATTTGATTCAACAAAGCTTCGCGAGAGGCAAGATATTCGGTCCCAGGCTGCAGCCCCCGATGTGACTCTGGATACGGACACAATCTCGACCCCAGAGCTCTTCTCTTGACTGCGGGAGAGAAGAGCTGTCTTCTCATTGGTTTTCGTGAAGAACAATCAAAAGCTTCCCTAATTGTTGCATTCATGTTAGCACGAGGAGTAAGCAGGCGCTGTAATGTTCAAATAGCCAATTTTTTGCTACAAGAACCCTACGGCGCATGTTCTCCTAGATAGAGTTTCCCATAGCCTTGTGTCGATCCAAGGCTCTGGTGACGAGAATGGATACGTCATTGAGAGACCGAATAGTGCGCACGCGCATATCCAACAATGTTGAAAGAGGGAGGGGAGGGGGGCAAAACGGCTTCAACTTCATTCAACATTCGCGAAAACAAAAGAAATGTTGAATGGTTCAACGCAGAGGGGGGGGGGGGGGGTGGGGGAAAACGTTTTCAACATTGCTGTTGAATAAAATCCAACGGATGTTAAAGCAAACGTTGTAGCTGTTTGCCCAGGCCTTAATCAACTGTTTGATCTGTAGATAAAGAAACTGGCGACCGACTGTCCAAGATTGTGGATGAGGCATGTCTGTTACTTGCTGACTACAATGGGAGACTTGCAGCAGAGCTTGAAGACAGAACAACAATATCCAAAATGCTGGCTGCATTTATACAACTTCAAAAGGACAAACTTGCGGAGTCAGAGAAAAAACTTCAAGTGAGTCGTGATATTTTGCTTACATTGTATAAAATACATGGTTAATAAGGAGCAACAAAGGAGAGGAAACAGTTTTAAAAGATTAATGGGATAGGTTTAATTTAAAGGTTAGTGCATGTTCTTTCAGAAGATATGGGCTTTGACGACTTTATGTCCATATTTGGGACAGCTAAGAGTTAGCTCAATCGTTGCATTATCACGTTGAATCACGACGCGTCACTTTGGTCAAAAATATACGTTGTAGAAACGACGAATCCTCCAGGCGTTCTTGCAGCTCAATGGGTGAGTGAGCGGGTAAAGGACTGGAAAGACCAAGCTGAAACCTTGAGTCCGTTAGTTTCTCCTTCGCTCGGCTTATTCCTTTTTTTTTTCTTTTCTTTCTTTGTCTGTTTGTACTTTAAGTCAGTTCTAAGCACTTTGGAAGTCTCCAAGTAAAAAAGAAGGGATTGGTCTGCCAAGAAACGGAGCTAGGGACAACTCGGTAACACTGATCCGGCTCAAGGTTTCAGCTTGGTCTTCCCTTTACCCGCTCACTTAGCCAGAAACTACCGTGAGCGCCAATCAAGACCAACGGTTCATTGAAGCGAAAAGGCAGTCTGTGCAATGACGTCTACAGAATAATTAGGGCAAACTTCGCCATTAAAATATGTTTAAATAAAAAGAATAATTTGTTAGATTTTGGTATCTATTATATGTATGTTTGTGTCGCCTAGATTTCCAAATAAAGTTTATTGTTTTGTAAAAAAGACAATGCTTTGCCTTCTCGGAAGACAGTCAACTTCCGAGTCCGTCTGACAAAACTTTGCCCACGTTGCATTCATTTCCGTGCGAACGAAGAGATTTCAAAGAGGTTTATCCTCATTCTTGCAGCCCGAAACTTTTAGGGCCACCCGGTTGCGCCAAATTTCACGCCGCTTAACTGTACAGAACCCTAATCGGAGCTCTTGTTGCATTCTCTCTAATGCTTCCTACACAGGCCGCACAAAACTTGTGCGGTATACCTGAGATGACGTTTTTTTGTACCTAGCTTCTGACTTGTCTGCACCTATTTACTTCGCAGGAATATAAGGCAAAACAAGAAAAAGTTCAATTAGTGCGACAAGAACTGAAGGCTCATTTAGAAAACCTTCCAGACTTAACCAAGCTTCCAGACCTTGGAGGAGGCCTGGCTCCTCTGCCTTCCGCTGGAGACCTGTTTGCCTCGGCTCACAGATCCTGACGATTGACCGCATATAGTATGTCTAATGTAAAATTGCGACGGGCAGACCAGTGCTATTTTAGGGCAGCAGCTGTGACATGTTGAAAGGAATGTAAGAGAAGCAGGAACACCAAACATTATAAATACCATTTTAATAATGAAACTTAATATCAGGCCTTTAGTTCGCCGTCTTGTTTTTACGGTGACAAGAACGTCTTTGTAGAGGCTCTGCTCCCAACACGGAGAACGGTGATTGAACAGTCAAGTCATTTGTAAATACGATCCGCGTGAAATCAACTCAATTTCTTTTTGTGTAGGATAACGATACACCCGAGGACCTTTTGCAAGTACGTTTTTGATTTTACTCGGACAATTTTTACTCGTGTTTGAAGTCATTCGTGAGGGATACTTTGCTTATGAAAAAGAGATGCGTGCAGAACTAGCATCTAGCTTTCAAGCGAAGGCGCACTCATCGTTCTTGAGTCACTTTGGGAACAGCGCCTCTTGCGATCTCGGATCGCGAACTTCGTTTTCTTTGCACATACCTTACCAAAATAGAGAATGAGAATCAAAACGAAGGTCCCGAGTATTTTTTGTAAAAAATGGCTTTTTCTAGACAATGTTATTATATGCTATTGAAGCATACGGTTAAGTGCTACTAGTCCGTCGAGCCAATTTTTCCTCGTAGCCCGAAAAAATTAACATTTCTTTCGTTCGCTGTTACCACTTCGTCAGTCACGATGATTTATTCTATAAGAATTAGGGCTTTAGTCCAGGGAAAAGTTTTCTTTTTACTGTCGGGAAAGGTCAAAAGTGTTCGTCATATTCAATTCATTTTTACATCGTTAATAACTTGTAAAAAGCCATCGTCATTATTTTAGTCATTTAGCATTGATAGCAATGAAAGGAACGACTCGATGTTTGTAACAGCAATAATTTATTACCATAAAAAATCTTAGAATATATAAAAAAATGGAAAGAATTCTACTCTCGCATTGTTGGGAAAATTGAATATTAAGTCAAGTTAAGGCAGATCAAAAACCTCTCGGAACAGAGAAGAAAACCTACAAATTAACCCACACGCGACTTCAAGACGGGTAATCTCACCCCGCAGTCAGAGTGCAGCTCTTTACAACCTGCCCCTTCAGGACTCAGCTCTATTGTGTTTTACGTCATGGTCCATTGTTTCTTTTGTATCATTCTTTTGTGTCCATTGTTTTCTGAACCAATCCCGAGAGTCGTTCCGAGAGCTGCGTTGCGGCCGAACCCGGGACATATTCGCGGAAGGCGAGTGGCCTAATCGCCATGATAACCTTCCTCTCCCACAAACTAAATTTTGGAATTGAAGAGGATTACTTCTTTTCTTGGGAAGGTGGGGTCCTGCTGATGGTGTCGCACCACCCTTTTAGGTCTTTTACAGTCTTGATCATTTGAATAGCATAGGTAGCATAGGCGGTCGGATCGATCCGCATCCCTAGTCCCTAGTCCCTTAACCCTAACCTTAAGGCAACTGAACACGGTTTTTACGCACTTATGCATCCATTTCTGCCATGTTTATGCATTTGTTGCCTGGAAGCTCATTTCCTAGTATTGCACTGCGCATCCTGTTCTGCGCATAACAGCGTGGGCCACGTTCGTATTCAGGCATGGCTAAGAAGCTTTATGGTTACATTTTCACGGCTCACTTCTGTTTTCTTTGTCGTACAAGTCTCAACGGATATTTCTAAACAATATAAAGTTTAAATTTCATCATAAAGACTCGTAGCCATGTGTGAATATTGATATATCGAACATGGCCAAAAACATTTCAAAATGGGTATATTAGGCTAGCCAGACCTCTAAAATGACGTTTACAAAATGGAAACGAATTATCACCGCAACAACATCCTAGTCGCTATCCTTGGGGTAATGGTGTTTGCCATTTATTGTCCAAAAGTTAATCATTTCAAGCTAGCCAATGAGCATCAAGTTCGGCTCTTCACGTTTCAAGATAAAGAACTTTCTAAACAGTGACAAATCACTTGAATGTAGCGAAAGAGACGCGAGGAATATTTAATGGCGACGGTGCCGTTTGACGTTTATTCTGTGTACACAAAAAAGGTTGTTAATACGGTGGCCCACAACTGTCACATCAAAACCAAATGCTAACAGCAAATTCAAATCACTCACAAATTACAAATCGTTCACAGCAAATTCAAATCACCCACAGCAAAGTACAAATTCGTGACCCTGCGAGGCGTCTTCAGTCACCTACAGCCAGCGGTGCAATACGTCTAAAAATATGCTTGGACACGGAATTATAACCAAAAATATTTGTCCCTAGGTACTTCGTGTATCCCCTATTATACTGTATTTCAATTATAATGTATTTAAACGCGTATATTATAGTATCTTTAAATAATTAGCCCTATATACCCATGTACACCCTTATATACCACTATATACCCATGTATACCATTTAGGGCCACACTGCCTCCTTGGAGGCAGTGGTTAGGGCGCTTGCCTTGAGATCCGGAGATCCCGGGTTCAAGACCCGCTCTCACCGCTCCTTGAATTTGATCCTGCTAATCCCTGGTTCAACTTCCTAGCCGCACTTGTAAATAGCAGACTGGTTTGCCTCCAGCCAGTTAGGATTCTTAACAGTTGTTGTTCTGTTCTGTCGTTTCGTTGTGTTTCATTGGCCCTGAAAAGCCCCTATGCGGAGCGGTCAATAATAAATAATATGGGATACATGAAGTACTTACCTCATTAAAACATATGCTGTATTTATTATATGTGGGCTCATGTTAGAGCATCACGTGACAAATGTCAACCGTCTGTGTTCCGACAGAGAGAGAGCTCGTTGGGTCAAATCTGGTAGGTGATCATTTTATAAGTGCCCTTTCAGGCCCTTCTCGTCTACAGAAGCCACCAGGCTGGCATCATTAAGCTAGAATGGAGGTAGAGGCAAGCCTTTGAAAGAAAACAGAGGCGAGAGATGGTTTCATGCAGACTGGGACGCCTAAAATGCTGTGTTGTAAACATGGCGGTTCACGAGTGAAGTTGTCTCTCTGGCCTTTCTGTGGACGAATTCCAGGACCTACTGACACAATCTGGGCAAGTTTTGAAAGCTAAAGCCTTCAATCGATGCGTTATTTTGCTGGTAGGACTGGGTGGCCCGACACTTATGAAAAAAACCATGAAATGAGAATCGGGAGTCTTCCCTTGTCATGGAATGGCAGAATTACCCAGAATTCTTTTTGGGCATGAGCGAGGCAACTTAAGAAGCACGAGACTGGCCGTCATCGAATGGCTGAAGCGCGGCCAGAAGAAATGATTCTAGCCAGATACTCAGGAGTAGGCCTGGTGTGTGCTGTTAACGTAGATTTTGGATTTCTGAACAAGTTTTTATCATAGAAAATTCGCGACAAAGTTGTGCTTTCATTTCGCTGTAATTCTCGTGTCAAAGAAACGGTATAATAATGTAAATAAGAGAATAACGATATTAATATTTGCAGATTACCTGTCCTCTTACTACGAAAGTCAAGCTCGACATCTCTATGCAATAAGCGCATTCAAAATTTCCTCGTATGACTTGATAAGAGTATGTGGTTTTTTTTTTTTTGAAAAAAAGGTTTTTCTGCTTACATGAAAAATACATTTTCTCTACCGTCCCCTTCTTATGCATGATCTTCGCGGAAATTACATTCTGTTCCTCAATAAACCTGGAACAACCATTTATGGTCTTAGTTCTCTTTTTTCTTACGTATCAGCTCAGTTGCGGAATGCGCTACCTGATTTTATCCGTACCTATGAGTTTACTGGTTTAAAAAGAGAATCCAGGGCCGCATTTTGTACAGCGCCTTTCCTTTTTAGTGAATATATCTTTAAGTATTATGTATTTAGTAGGTATCTGTATATGCTTTGTATTTTAGCTGTAAATGTAATGTCTCGAAGTTATTAGCTCCTGTAGTTATTCGGAAAAAGCTTATGACTGTATGTATGTTACCTTTAGCAGGGCGCATGCGCACACTTTGTAATCTGCGACTGCAGTGCTTACCATATGACACATAAAATGACTTTTCTCTTCAATATATAAGCCATCTAATTCTTACGCTATATTGACAAGGGCGGTTTGGAGCTGTGAGTAGGCGTGGGATTTGTCACATATGGTTTAGGGGCCGACATATCTCTCCCTCAATGCCGTACCGGGAGGCAAGGTCGGTAGCAGAAAGCAGCGAAGGGCCAACTGCGTCCAAAAGCGATCGCACGGGCCGAAATCCCGGGATGACTCGTTTGGTACGACGCTCCAGCGCCGGTGTCTGGAGGTACTGCGTTTTTCTCTCTTGTTCAAACATTCCGTCAGCGCATGCGCAAATGTTCTGGCTCTTCGATACCTAGCCTACCAAAAAAAAATTAACATGCTGGTTTTTTTTTTTTTTTGTTTTGTTACCAGCAATTGACATTTCAGTTGATTTTATAGGCATAAACGTTAACCGTGCGTGTCTGGTCTTGTCTCAGACAGAGGCGAGAGATGGTTTCATGCAGACTGGGACGCCTAAAATGCTGTGTTGTAAACATGGCGGTTCACGAGTGAAGTTGTCTCTCTGGCCTTTCTGTGGACGAATTCCAGGACCTACTGACACAATCTGGGCAAGTTTTGAAAGCTAAAGCCTTCAATCGATGCGTTATTTTGCTGGTAGGACTGGGTGGCCCGACACTTATGAAAAAAACCATGAAATGAGAATCGGGAGTCTTCCCTTGTCATGGAATGGCAGAATTACCCAGAATTCTTTTTGGGCATGAGCGAGGCAACTTAAGAAGCACGAGACTGGCCGTCATCGAATGGCTGAAGCGCGGCCAGAAGAAATGATTCTAGCCAGATACTCAGGAGTAGGCCTGGTGTGTGCTGTTAACGTAGATTTTGGATTTCTGAACAAGTTTTTATCATAGAAAATTCGCGACAAAGTTGTGCTTTCATTTCGCTGTAATTCTCGTGTCAAAGAAACGGTATAATAATGTAAATAAGAGAATAACGATATTAATATTTGCAGATTACCTGTCCTCTTACTACGAAAGTCAAGCTCGACATCTCTATGCAATAAGCGCATTCAAAATTTCCTCGTATGACTTGATAAGAGTATGTGGTTTTTTTTTTTTTTGAAAAAAAGGTTTTTCTGCTTACATGAAAAATACATTTTCTCTACCGTCCCCTTCTTATGCATGATCTTCGCGGAAATTACATTCTGTTCCTCAATAAACCTGGAACAACCATTTATGGTCTTAGTTCTCTTTTTTCTTACGTATCAGCTCAGTTGCGGAATGCGCTACCTGATTTTATCCGTACCTATGAGTTTACTGGTTTAAAAAGAGAATCCAGGGCCGCATTTTGTACAGCGCCTTTCCTTTTTAGTGAATATATCTTTAAGTATTATGTATTTAGTAGGTATCTGTATATGCTTTGTATTTTAGCTGTAAATGTAATGTCTCGAAGTTATTAGCTCCTGTAGTTATTCGGAAAAAGCTTATGACTGTATGTATGTTACCTTTAGCAGGGCGCATGCGCACACTTTGTAATCTGCGACTGCAGTGCTTACCATATGACACATAAAATGACTTTTCTCTTCAATATATAAGCCATCTAATTCTTACGCTATATTGACAAGGGCGGTTTGGAGCTGTGAGTAGGCGTGGGATTTGTCACATATGGTTTAGGGGCCGACATATCTCTCCCTCAATGCCGTACCGGGAGGCAAGGTCGGTAGCAGAAAGCAGCGAAGGGCCAACTGCGTCCAAAAGCGATCGCACGGGCCGAAATCCCGGGATGACTCGTTTGGTACGACGCTCCAGCGCCGGTGTCTGGAGGTACTGCGTTTTTCTCTCTTGTTCAAACATTCCGTCAGCGCATGCGCAAATGTTCTGGCTCTTCGATACCTAGCCTACCAAAAAAAATTAACATGCTGGTTTTTTTTTTTTTTTTGTTTTGTTACCAGCAATTGACATTTCAGTTGATTTTATAGGCATAAACGTTAACCGTGCGTGTCTGGTCTTGTCTCAGACAGAGGCGAGAGATGGTTTCATGCAGACTGGGACGCCTAAAATGCTGTGTTGTAAACATGGCGGTTCACGAGTGAAGTTGTCTCTCTGGCCTTTCTGTGGACGAATTCCAGGACCTACTGACACAATCTGGGCAAGTTTTGAAAGCTAAAGCCTTCAATCGATGCGTTATTTTGCTGGTAGGACTGGGTGGCCCGACACTTATGAAAAAAACCATGAAATGAGAATCGGGAGTCTTCCCTTGTCATGGAATGGCAGAATTACCCAGAATTCTTTTTGGGCATGAGCGAGGCAACTTAAGAAGCACGAGACTGGCCGTCATCGAATGGCTGAAGCGCGGCCAGAAGAAATGATTCTAGCCAGATACTCAGGAGTAGGCCTGGTGTGTGCTGTTAACGTAGATTTTGGATTTCTGAACAAGTTTTTATCATAGAAAATTCGCGACAAAGTTGTGCTTTCATTTCGCTGTAATTCTCGTGTCAAAGAAACGGTATAATAATGTAAATAAGAGAATAACGATATTAATATTTGCAGATTACCTGTCCTCTTACTACGAAAGTCAAGCTCGACATCTCTATGCAATAAGCGCATTCAAAATTTCCTCGTATGACTTGATAAGAGTATGTGGTTTTTTTTTTTTTTGAAAAAAAGGTTTTTCTGCTTACATGAAAAATACATTTTCTCTACCGTCCCCTTCTTATGCATGATCTTCGCGGAAATTACATTCTGTTCCTCAATAAACCTGGAACAACCATTTATGGTCTTAGTTCTCTTTTTTCTTACGTATCAGCTCAGTTGCGGAATGCGCTACCTGATTTTATCCGTACCTATGAGTTTACTGGTTTAAAAAGAGAATCCAGGGCCGCATTTTGTACAGCGCCTTTCCTTTTTAGTGAATATATCTTTAAGTATTATGTATTTAGTAGGTATCTGTATATGCTTTGTATTTTAGCTGTAAATGTAATGTCTCGAAGTTATTAGCTCCTGTAGTTATTCGGAAAAAGCTTATGACTGTATGTATGTTACCTTTAGCAGGGCGCATGCGCACACTTTGTAATCTGCGACTGCAGTGCTTACCATATGACACATAAAATGACTTTTCTCTTCAATATATAAGCCATCTAATTCTTACGCTATATTGACAAGGGCGGTTTGGAGCTGTGAGTAGGCGTGGGATTTGTCACATATGGTTTAGGGGCCGACATATCTCTCCCTCAATGCCGTACCGGGAGGCAAGGTCGGTAGCAGAAAGCAGCGAAGGGCCAACTGCGTCCAAAAGCGATCGCACGGGCCGAAATCCCGGGATGACTCGTTTGGTACGACGCTCCAGCGCCGGTGTCTGGAGGTACTGCGTTTTTCTCTCTTGTTCAAACATTCCGTCAGCGCATGCGCAAATGTTCTGGCTCTTCGATACCTAGCCTACCAAAAAAAAATTAACATGCTGGTTTTTTTTTTTTTTTTGTTTTGTTACCAGCAATTGACATTTCAGTTGATTTTATAGGCATAAACGTTAACCGTGCGTGTCTGGTCTTGTCTCAGACAGAGGCGAGAGATGGTTTCATGCAGACTGGGACGCCTAAAATGCTGTGTTGTAAACATGGCGGTTCACGAGTGAAGTTGTCTCTCTGGCCTTTCTGTGGACGAATTCCAGGACCTACTGACACAATCTGGGCAAGTTTTGAAAGCTAAAGCCTTCAATCGATGCGTTATTTTGCTGGTAGGACTGGGTGGCCCGACACTTATGAAAAAAACCATGAAATGAGAATCGGGAGTCTTCCCTTGTCATGGAATGGCAGAATTACCCAGAATTCTTTTTGGGCATGAGCGAGGCAACTTAAGAAGCACGAGACTGGCCGTCATCGAATGGCTGAAGCGCGGCCAGAAGAAATGATTCTAGCCAGATACTCAGGAGTAGGCCTGGTGTGTGCTGTTAACGTAGATTTTGGATTTCTGAACAAGTTTTTATCATAGAAAATTCGCGACAAAGTTGTGCTTTCATTTCGCTGTAATTCTCGTGTCAAAGAAACGGTATAATAATGTAAATAAGAGAATAACGATATTAATATTTGCAGATTACCTGTCCTCTTACTACGAAAGTCAAGCTCGACATCTCTATGCAATAAGCGCATTCAAAATTTCCTCGTATGACTTGATAAGAGTATGTGGTTTTTTTTTTTTTGAAAAAAAGGTTTTTCTGCTTACATGAAAAATACATTTTCTCTACCGTCCCCTTCTTATGCATGATCTTCGCGGAAATTACATTCTGTTCCTCAATAAACCTGGAACAACCATTTATGGTCTTAGTTCTCTTTTTTCTTACGTATCAGCTCAGTTGCGGAATGCGCTACCTGATTTTATCCGTACCTATGAGTTTACTGGTTTAAAAAGAGAATCCAGGGCCGCATTTTGTACAGCGCCTTTCCTTTTTAGTGAATATATCTTTAAGTATTATGTATTTAGTAGGTATCTGTATATGCTTTGTATTTTAGCTGTAAATGTAATGTCTCGAAGTTATTAGCTCCTGTAGTTATTCGGAAAAAGCTTATGACTGTATGTATGTTACCTTTAGCAGGGCGCATGCGCACACTTTGTAATCTGCGACTGCAGTGCTTACCATATGACACATAAAATGACTTTTCTCTTCAATATATAAGCCATCTAATTCTTACGCTATATTGACAAGGGCGGTTTGGAGCTGTGAGTAGGCGTGGGATTTGTCACATATGGTTTAGGGGCCGACATATCTCTCCCTCAATGCCGTACCGGGAGGCAAGGTCGGTAGCAGAAAGCAGCGAAGGGCCAACTGCGTCCAAAAGCGATCGCACGGGCCGAAATCCCGGGATGACTCGTTTGGTACGACGCTCCAGCGCCGGTGTCTGGAGGTACTGCGTTTTTCTCTCTTGTTCAAACATTCCGTCAGCGCATGCGCAAATGTTCTGGCTCTTCGATACCTAGCCTACCAAAAAAAAATTAACATGCTGGTTTTTTTTTTTTTTTGTTTTGTTACCAGCAATTGACATTTCAGTTGATTTTATAGGCATAAACGTTAACCGTGCGTGTCTGGTCTTGTCTCAGACAGAGGCGAGAGATGGTTTCATGCAGACTGGGACGCCTAAAATGCTGTGTTGTAAACATGGCGGTTCACGAGTGAAGTTGTCTCTCTGGCCTTTCTGTGGACGAATTCCAGGACCTACTGACACAATCTGGGCAAGTTTTGAAAGCTAAAGCCTTCAATCGATGCGTTATTTTGCTGGTAGGACTGGGTGGCCCGACACTTATGAAAAAAACCATGAAATGAGAATCGGGAGTCTTCCCTTGTCATGGAATGGCAGAATTACCCAGAATTCTTTTTGGGCATGAGCGAGGCAACTTAAGAAGCACGAGACTGGCCGTCATCGAATGGCTGAAGCGCGGCCAGAAGAAATGATTCTAGCCAGATACTCAGGAGTAGGCCTGGTGTGTGCTGTTAACGTAGATTTTGGATTTCTGAACAAGTTTTTATCATAGAAAATTCGCGACAAAGTTGTGCTTTCATTTCGCTGTAATTCTCGTGTCAAAGAAACGGTATAATAATGTAAATAAGAGAATAACGATATTAATATTTGCAGATTACCTGTCCTCTTACTACGAAAGTCAAGCTCGACATCTCTATGCAATAAGCGCATTCAAAATTTCCTCGTATGACTTGATAAGAGTATGTGGTTTTTTTTTTTTTTGAAAAAAAGGTTTTTCTGCTTACATGAAAAATACATTTTCTCTACCGTCCCCTTCTTATGCATGATCTTCGCGGAAATTACATTCTGTTCCTCAATAAACCTGGAACAACCATTTATGGTCTTAGTTCTCTTTTTTCTTACGTATCAGCTCAGTTGCGGAATGCGCTACCTGATTTTATCCGTACCTATGAGTTTACTGGTTTAAAAAGAGAATCCAGGGCCGCATTTTGTACAGCGCCTTTCCTTTTTAGTGAATATATCTTTAAGTATTATGTATTTAGTAGGTATCTGTATATGCTTTGTATTTTAGCTGTAAATGTAATGTCTCGAAGTTATTAGCTCCTGTAGTTATTCGGAAAAAGCTTATGACTGTATGTATGTTACCTTTAGCAGGGCGCATGCGCACACTTTGTAATCTGCGACTGCAGTGCTTACCATATGACACATAAAATGACTTTTCTCTTCAATATATAAGCCATCTAATTCTTACGCTATATTGACAAGGGCGGTTTGGAGCTGTGAGTAGGCGTGGGATTTGTCACATATGGTTTAGGGGCCGACATATCTCTCCCTCAATGCCGTACCGGGAGGCAAGGTCGGTAGCAGAAAGCAGCGAAGGGCCAACTGCGTCCAAAAGCGATCGCACGGGCCGAAATCCCGGGATGACTCGTTTGGTACGACGCTCCAGCGCCGGTGTCTGGAGGTACTGCGTTTTTCTCTCTTGTTCAAACATTCCGTCAGCGCATGCGCAAATGTTCTGGCTCTTCGATACCTAGCCTACCAAAAAAAAATTAACATGCTGGTTTTTTTTTGTTTTGTTTTGTTACCAGCAATTGACATTTCAGTTGATTTTATAGGCATAAACGTTAACCGTGCGTGTCTGGTCTTGTCTCAGACAGAGGCGAGAGATGGTTTCATGCAGACTGGGACGCCTAAAATGCTGTGTTGTAAACATGGCGGTTCACGAGTGAAGTTGTCTCTCTGGCCTTTCTGTGGACGAATTCCAGGACCTACTGACACAATCTGGGCAAGTTTTGAAAGCTAAAGCCTTCAATCGATGCGTTATTTTGCTGGTAGGACTGGGTGGCCCGACACTTATGAAAAAAACCATGAAATGAGAATCGGGAGTCTTCCCTTGTCATGGAATGGCAGAATTACCCAGAATTCTTTTTGGGCATGAGCGAGGCAACTTAAGAAGCACGAGACTGGCCGTCATCGAATGGCTGAAGCGCGGCCAGAAGAAATGATTCTAGCCAGATACTCAGGAGTAGGCCTGGTGTGTGCTGTTAACGTAGATTTTGGATTTCTGAACAAGTTTTTATCATAGAAAATTCGCGACAAAGTTGTGCTTTCATTTCGCTGTAATTCTCGTGTCAAAGAAACGGTATAATAATGTAAATAAGAGAATAACGATATTAATATTTGCAGATTACCTGTCCTCTTACTACGAAAGTCAAGCTCGACATCTCTATGCAATAAGCGCATTCAAAATTTCCTCGTATGACTTGATAAGAGTATGTGGTTTTTTTTTTTTTGAAAAAAAGGTTTTTCTGCTTACATGAAAAATACATTTTCTCTACCGTCCCCTTCTTATGCATGATCTTCGCGGAAATTACATTCTGTTCCTCAATAAACCTGGAACAACCATTTATGGTCTTAGTTCTCTTTTTTCTTACGTATCAGCTCAGTTGCGGAATGCGCTACCTGATTTTATCCGTACCTATGAGTTTACTGGTTTAAAAGAGAATCCAGGGCCGCATTTTGTACAGCGCCTTTCCTTTTTAGTGAATATATCTTTAAGTATTATGTATTTAGTAGGTATCTGTATATGCTTTGTATTTTAGCTGTAAATGTAATGTCTCGAAGTTATTAGCTCCTGTAGTTATTCGGAAAAAGCTTATGACTGTATGTATGTTACCTTTAGCAGGGCGCATGCGCACACTTTGTAATCTGCGACTGCAGTGCTTACCATATGACACATAAAATGACTTTTCTCTTCAATATATAAGCCATCTAATTCTTACGCTATATTGACAAGGGCGGTTTGGAGCTGTGAGTAGGCGTGGGATTTGTCACATATGGTTTAGGGGCCGACATATCTCTCCCTCAATGCCGTACCGGGAGGCAAGGTCGGTAGCAGAAAGCAGCGAAGGGCCAACTGCGTCCAAAAGCGATCGCACGGGCCGAAATCCCGGGATGACTCGTTTGGTACGACGCTCCAGCGCCGGTGTCTGGAGGTACTGCGTTTTTCTCTCTTGTTCAAACATTCCGTCAGCGCATGCGCAAATGTTCTGGCTCTTCGATACCTAGCCTACCAAAAAAAATTAACATGCTGGTTTTTTTTTTTTTTTGTTTTGTTACCAGCAATTGACATTTCAGTTGATTTTATAGGCATAAACGTTAACCGTGCGTGTCTGGTCTTGTCTCAGACAGAGGCGAGAGATGGTTTCATGCAGACTGGGACGCCTAAAATGCTGTGTTGTAAACATGGCGGTTCACGAGTGAAGTTGTCTCTCTGGCCTTTCTGTGGACGAATTCCAGGACCTACTGACACAATCTGGGCAAGTTTTGAAAGCTAAAGCCTTCAATCGATGCGTTATTTTGCTGGTAGGACTGGGTGGCCCGACACTTATGAAAAAAACCATGAAATGAGAATCGGGAGTCTTCCCTTGTCATGGAATGGCAGAATTACCCAGAATTCTTTTTGGGCATGAGCGAGGCAACTTAAGAAGCACGAGACTGGCCGTCATCGAATGGCTGAAGCGCGGCCAGAAGAAATGATTCTAGCCAGATACTCAGGAGTAGGCCTGGTGTGTGCTGTTAACGTAGATTTTGGATTTCTGAACAAGTTTTTATCATAGAAAATTCGCGACAAAGTTGTGCTTTCATTTCGCTGTAATTCTCGTGTCAAAGAAACGGTATAATAATGTAAATAAGAGAATAACGATATTAATATTTGCAGATTACCTGTCCTCTTACTACGAAAGTCAAGCTCGACATCTCTATGCAATAAGCGCATTCAAAATTTCCTCGTATGACTTGATAAGAGTATGTGGTTTTTTTTTTTTTTGAAAAAAAGGTTTTTCTGCTTACATGAAAAATACATTTTCTCTACCGTCCCCTTCTTATGCATGATCTTCGCGGAAATTACATTCTGTTCCTCAATAAACCTGGAACAACCATTTATGGTCTTAGTTCTCTTTTTTCTTACGTATCAGCTCAGTTGCGGAATGCGCTACCTGATTTTATCCGTACCTATGAGTTTACTGGTTTAAAAAGAGAATCCAGGGCCGCATTTTGTACAGCGCCTTTCCTTTTTAGTGAATATATCTTTAAGTATTATGTATTTAGTAGGTATCTGTATATGCTTTGTATTTTAGCTGTAAATGTAATGTCTCGAAGTTATTAGCTCCTGTAGTTATTCGGAAAAAGCTTATGACTGTATGTATGTTACCTTTAGCAGGGCGCATGCGCACACTTTGTAATCTGCGACTGCAGTGCTTACCATATGACACATAAAATGACTTTTCTCTTCAATATATAAGCCATCTAATTCTTACGCTATATTGACAAGGGCGGTTTGGAGCTGTGAGTAGGCGTGGGATTTGTCACATATGGTTTAGGGGCCGACATATCTCTCCCTCAATGCCGTACCGGGAGGCAAGGTCGGTAGCAGAAAGCAGCGAAGGGCCAACTGCGTCCAAAAGCGATCGCACGGGCCGAAATCCCGGGATGACTCGTTTGGTACGACGCTCCAGCGCCGGTGTCTGGAGGTACTGCGTTTTTCTCTCTTGTTCAAACATTCCGTCAGCGCATGCGCAAATGTTCTGGCTCTTCGATACCTAGCCTACCAAAAAAAAATTAACATGCTGGTTTTTTTTTTGTTTTGTTTTGTTACCAGCAATTGACATTTCAGTTGATTTTATAGGCATAAACGTTAACCGTGCGTGTCTGGTCTTGTCTCAGACAGAGGCGAGAGATGGTTTCATGCAGACTGGGACGCCTAAAATGCTGTGTTGTAAACATGGCGGTTCACGAGTGAAGTTGTCTCTCTGGCCTTTCTGTGGACGAATTCCAGGACCTACTGACACAATCTGGGCAAGTTTTGAAAGCTAAAGCCTTCAATCGATGCGTTATTTTGCTGGTAGGACTGGGTGGCCCGACACTTATGAAAAAAACCATGAAATGAGAATCGGGAGTCTTCCCTTGTCATGGAATGGCAGAATTACCCAGAATTCTTTTTGGGCATGAGCGAGGCAACTTAAGAAGCACGAGACTGGCCGTCATCGAATGGCTGAAGCGCGGCCAGAAGAAATGATTCTAGCCAGATACTCAGGAGTAGGCCTGGTGTGTGCTGTTAACGTAGATTTTGGATTTCTGAACAAGTTTTTATCATAGAAAATTCGCGACAAAGTTGTGCTTTCATTTCGCTGTAATTCTCGTGTCAAAGAAACGGTATAATAATGTAAATAAGAGAATAACGATATTAATATTTGCAGATTACCTGTCCTCTTACTACGAAAGTCAAGCTCGACATCTCTATGCAATAAGCGCATTCAAAATTTCCTCGTATGACTTGATAAGAGTATGTGGTTTTTTTTTTTTTTGAAAAAAAGGTTTTTCTGCTTACATGAAAAATACATTTTCTCTACCGTCCCCTTCTTATGCATGATCTTCGCGGAAATTACATTCTGTTCCTCAATAAACCTGGAACAACCATTTATGGTCTTAGTTCTCTTTTTTCTTACGTATCAGCTCAGTTGCGGAATGCGCTACCTGATTTTATCCGTACCTATGAGTTTACTGGTTTAAAAAGAGAATCCAGGGCCGCATTTTGTACAGCGCCTTTCCTTTTTAGTGAATATATCTTTAAGTATTATGTATTTAGTAGGTATCTGTATATGCTTTGTATTTTAGCTGTAAATGTAATGTCTCGAAGTTATTAGCTCCTGTAGTTATTCGGAAAAAGCTTATGACTGTATGTATGTTACCTTTAGCAGGGCGCATGCGCACACTTTGTAATCTGCGACTGCAGTGCTTACCATATGACACATAAAATGACTTTTCTCTTCAATATATAAGCCATCTAATTCTTACGCTATATTGACAAGGGCGGTTTGGAGCTGTGAGTAGGCGTGGGATTTGTCACATATGGTTTAGGGGCCGACATATCTCTCCCTCAATGCCGTACCGGGAGGCAAGGTCGGTAGCAGAAAGCAGCGAAGGGCCAACTGCGTCCAAAAGCGATCGCACGGGCCGAAATCCCGGGATGACTCGTTTGGTACGACGCTCCAGCGCCGGTGTCTGGAGGTACTGCGTTTTTCTCTCTTGTTCAAACATTCCGTCAGCGCATGCGCAAATGTTCTGGCTCTTCGATACCTAGCCTACCAAAAAAAAATTAACATGCTGGTTTTTTTTTTTTTTTTGTTTTGTTACCAGCAATTGACATTTCAGTTGATTTTATAGGCATAAACGTTAACCGTGCGTGTCTGGTCTTGTCTCAGACAGAGGCGAGAGATGGTTTCATGCAGACTGGGACGCCTAAAATGCTGTGTTGTAAACATGGCGGTTCACGAGTGAAGTTGTCTCTCTGGCCTTTCTGTGGACGAATTCCAGGACCTACTGACACAATCTGGGCAAGTTTTGAAAGCTAAAGCCTTCAATCGATGCGTTATTTTGCTGGTAGGACTGGGTGGCCCGACACTTATGAAAAAAACCATGAAATGAGAATCGGGAGTCTTCCCTTGTCATGGAATGGCAGAATTACCCAGAATTCTTTTTGGGCATGAGCGAGGCAACTTAAGAAGCACGAGACTGGCCGTCATCGAATGGCTGAAGCGCGGCCAGAAGAAATGATTCTAGCCAGATACTCAGGAGTAGGCCTGGTGTGTGCTGTTAACGTAGATTTTGGATTTCTGAACAAGTTTTTATCATAGAAAATTCGCGACAAAGTTGTGCTTTCATTTCGCTGTAATTCTCGTGTCAAAGAAACGGTATAATAATGTAAATAAGAGAATAACGATATTAATATTTGCAGATTACCTGTCCTCTTACTACGAAAGTCAAGCTCGACATCTCTATGCAATAAGCGCATTCAAAATTTCCTCGTATGACTTGATAAGAGTATGTGGTTTTTTTTTTTTTGAAAAAAAGGTTTTTCTGCTTACATGAAAAATACATTTTCTCTACCGTCCCCTTCTTATGCATGATCTTCGCGGAAATTACATTCTGTTCCTCAATAAACCTGGAACAACCATTTATGGTCTTAGTTCTCTTTTTTCTTACGTATCAGCTCAGTTGCGGAATGCGCTACCTGATTTTATCCGTACCTATGAGTTTACTGGTTTAAAAAGAGAATCCAGGGCCGCATTTTGTACAGCGCCTTTCCTTTTTAGTGAATATATCTTTAAGTATTATGTATTTAGTAGGTATCTGTATATGCTTTGTATTTTAGCTGTAAATGTAATGTCTCGAAGTTATTAGCTCCTGTAGTTATTCGGAAAAAGCTTATGACTGTATGTATGTTACCTTTAGCAGGGCGCATGCGCACACTTTGTAATCTGCGACTGCAGTGCTTACCATATGACACATAAAATGACTTTTCTCTTCAATATATAAGCCATCTAATTCTTACGCTATATTGACAAGGGCGGTTTGGAGCTGTGAGTAGGCGTGGGATTTGTCACATATGGTTTAGGGGCCGACATATCTCTCCCTCAATGCCGTACCGGGAGGCAAGGTCGGTAGCAGAAAGCAGCGAAGGGCCAACTGCGTCCAAAAGCGATCGCACGGGCCGAAATCCCGGGATGACTCGTTTGGTACGACGCTCCAGCGCCGGTGTCTGGAGGTACTGCGTTTTTCTCTCTTGTTCAAACATTCCGTCAGCGCATGCGCAAATGTTCTGGCTCTTCGATACCTAGCCTACCAAAAAAAATTAACATGCTGGTTTTTTTTTTTTTTTTTTTGTTACCAGCAATTGACATTTCAGTTGATTTTATAGGCATAAACGTTAACCGTGCGTGTCTGGTCTTGTCTCAGACAGAGGCGAGAGATGGTTTCATGCAGACTGGGACGCCTAAAATGCTGTGTTGTAAACATGGCGGTTCACGAGTGAAGTTGTCTCTCTGGCCTTTCTGTGGACGAATTCCAGGACCTACTGACACAATCTGGGCAAGTTTTGAAAGCTAAAGCCTTCAATCGATGCGTTATTTTGCTGGTAGGACTGGGTGGCCCGACACTTATGAAAAAAACCATGAAATGAGAATCGGGAGTCTTCCCTTGTCATGGAATGGCAGAATTACCCAGAATTCTTTTTGGGCATGAGCGAGGCAACTTAAGAAGCACGAGACTGGCCGTCATCGAATGGCTGAAGCGCGGCCAGAAGAAATGATTCTAGCCAGATACTCAGGAGTAGGCCTGGTGTGTGCTGTTAACGTAGATTTTGGATTTCTGAACAAGTTTTTATCATAGAAAATTCGCGACAAAGTTGTGCTTTCATTTCGCTGTAATTCTCGTGTCAAAGAAACGGTATAATAATGTAAATAAGAGAATAACGATATTAATATTTGCAGATTACCTGTCCTCTTACTACGAAAGTCAAGCTCGACATCTCTATGCAATAAGCGCATTCAAAATTTCCTCGTATGACTTGATAAGAGTATGTGGTTTTTTTTTTTTTTGAAAAAAAGGTTTTTCTGCTTACATGAAAAATACATTTTCTCTACCGTCCCCTTCTTATGCATGATCTTCGCGGAAATTACATTCTGTTCCTCAATAAACCTGGAACAACCATTTATGGTCTTAGTTCTCTTTTTTCTTACGTATCAGCTCAGTTGCGGAATGCGCTACCTGATTTTATCCGTACCTATGAGTTTACTGGTTTAAAAAGAGAATCCAGGGCCGCATTTTGTACAGCGCCTTTCCTTTTTAGTGAATATATCTTTAAGTATTATGTATTTAGTAGGTATCTGTATATGCTTTGTATTTTAGCTGTAAATGTAATGTCTCGAAGTTATTAGCTCCTGTAGTTATTCGGAAAAAGCTTATGACTGTATGTATGTTACCTTTAGCAGGGCGCATGCGCACACTTTGTAATCTGCGACTGCAGTGCTTACCATATGACACATAAAATGACTTTTCTCTTCAATATATAAGCCATCTAATTCTTACGCTATATTGACAAGGGCGGTTTGGAGCTGTGAGTAGGCGTGGGATTTGTCACATATGGTTTAGGGGCCGACATATCTCTCCCTCAATGCCGTACCGGGAGGCAAGGTCGGTAGCAGAAAGCAGCGAAGGGCCAACTGCGTCCAAAAGCGATCGCACGGGCCGAAATCCCGGGATGACTCGTTTGGTACGACGCTCCAGCGCCGGTGTCTGGAGGTACTGCGTTTTTCTCTCTTGTTCAAACATTCCGTCAGCGCATGCGCAAATGTTCTGGCTCTTCGATACCTAGCCTACCAAAAAAAAATTAACATGCTGGTTTTTTTTTTTTTTGTTTTGTTACCAGCAATTGACATTTCAGTTGATTTTATAGGCATAAACGTTAACCGTGCGTGTCTGGTCTTGTCTCAGACAGAGGCGAGAGATGGTTTCATGCAGACTGGGACGCCTAAAATGCTGTGTTGTAAACATGGCGGTTCACGAGTGAAGTTGTCTCTCTGGCCTTTCTGTGGACGAATTCCAGGACCTACTGACACAATCTGGGCAAGTTTTGAAAGCTAAAGCCTTCAATCGATGCGTTATTTTGCTGGTAGGACTGGGTGGCCCGACACTTATGAAAAAAACCATGAAATGAGAATCGGGAGTCTTCCCTTGTCATGGAATGGCAGAATTACCCAGAATTCTTTTTGGGCATGAGCGAGGCAACTTAAGAAGCACGAGACTGGCCGTCATCGAATGGCTGAAGCGCGGCCAGAAGAAATGATTCTAGCCAGATACTCAGGAGTAGGCCTGGTGTGTGCTGTTAACGTAGATTTTGGATTTCTGAACAAGTTTTTATCATAGAAAATTCGCGACAAAGTTGTGCTTTCATTTCGCTGTAATTCTCGTGTCAAAGAAACGGTATAATAATGTAAATAAGAGAATAACGATATTAATATTTGCAGATTACCTGTCCTCTTACTACGAAAGTCAAGCTCGACATCTCTATGCAATAAGCGCATTCAAAATTTCCTCGTATGACTTGATAAGAGTATGTGGTTTTTTTTTTTTTTGAAAAAAAGGTTTTTCTGCTTACATGAAAAATACATTTTCTCTACCGTCCCCTTCTTATGCATGATCTTCGCGGAAATTACATTCTGTTCCTCAATAAACCTGGAACAACCATTTATGGTCTTAGTTCTCTTTTTTCTTACGTATCAGCTCAGTTGCGGAATGCGCTACCTGATTTTATCCGTACCTATGAGTTTACTGGTTTAAAAAGAGAATCCAGGGCCGCATTTTGTACAGCGCCTTTCCTTTTTAGTGAATATATCTTTAAGTATTATGTATTTAGTAGGTATCTGTATATGCTTTGTATTTTAGCTGTAAATGTAATGTCTCGAAGTTATTAGCTCCTGTAGTTATTCGGAAAAAGCTTATGACTGTATGTATGTTACCTTTAGCAGGGCGCATGCGCACACTTTGTAATCTGCGACTGCAGTGCTTACCATATGACACATAAAATGACTTTTCTCTTCAATATATAAGCCATCTAATTCTTACGCTATATTGACAAGGGCGGTTTGGAGCTGTGAGTAGGCGTGGGATTTGTCACATATGGTTTAGGGGCCGACATATCTCTCCCTCAATGCCGTACCGGGAGGCAAGGTCGGTAGCAGAAAGCAGCGAAGGGCCAACTGCGTCCAAAAGCGATCGCACGGGCCGAAATCCCGGGATGACTCGTTTGGTACGACGCTCCAGCGCCGGTGTCTGGAGGTACTGCGTTTTTCTCTCTTGTTCAAACATTCCGTCAGCGCATGCGCAAATGTTCTGGCTCTTCGATACCTAGCCTACCAAAAAAAAATTAACATGCTGGTTTTTTTTTTTTTTGTTTTGTTACCAGCAATTGACATTTCAGTTGATTTTATAGGCATAAACGTTAACCGTGCGTGTCTGGTCTTGTCTCAGACAGAGGCGAGAGATGGTTTCATGCAGACTGGGACGCCTAAAATGCTGTGTTGTAAACATGGCGGTTCACGAGTGAAGTTGTCTCTCTGGCCTTTCTGTGGACGAATTCCAGGACCTACTGACACAATCTGGGCAAGTTTTGAAAGCTAAAGCCTTCAATCGATGCGTTATTTTGCTGGTAGGACTGGGTGGCCCGACACTTATGAAAAAAACCATGAAATGAGAATCGGGAGTCTTCCCTTGTCATGGAATGGCAGAATTACCCAGAATTCTTTTTGGGCATGAGCGAGGCAACTTAAGAAGCACGAGACTGGCCGTCATCGAATGGCTGAAGCGCGGCCAGAAGAAATGATTCTAGCCAGATACTCAGGAGTAGGCCTGGTGTGTGCTGTTAACGTAGATTTTGGATTTCTGAACAAGTTTTTATCATAGAAAATTCGCGACAAAGTTGTGCTTTCATTTCGCTGTAATTCTCGTGTCAAAGAAACGGTATAATAATGTAAATAAGAGAATAACGATATTAATATTTGCAGATTACCTGTCCTCTTACTACGAAAGTCAAGCTCGACATCTCTATGCAATAAGCGCATTCAAAATTTCCTCGTATGACTTGATAAGAGTATGTGGTTTTTTTTTTTTTGAAAAAAAGGTTTTTCTGCTTACATGAAAAATACATTTTCTCTACCGTCCCCTTCTTATGCATGATCTTCGCGGAAATTACATTCTGTTCCTCAATAAACCTGGAACAACCATTTATGGTCTTAGTTCTCTTTTTTCTTACGTATCAGCTCAGTTGCGGAATGCGCTACCTGATTTTATCCGTACCTATGAGTTTACTGGTTTAAAAAGAGAATCCAGGGCCGCATTTTGTACAGCGCCTTTCCTTTTTAGTGAATATATCTTTAAGTATTATGTATTTAGTAGGTATCTGTATATGCTTTGTATTTTAGCTGTAAATGTAATGTCTCGAAGTTATTAGCTCCTGTAGTTATTCGGAAAAAGCTTATGACTGTATGTATGTTACCTTTAGCAGGGCGCATGCGCACACTTTGTAATCTGCGACTGCAGTGCTTACCATATGACACATAAAATGACTTTTCTCTTCAATATATAAGCCATCTAATTCTTACGCTATATTGACAAGGGCGGTTTGGAGCTGTGAGTAGGCGTGGGATTTGTCACATATGGTTTAGGGGCCGACATATCTCTCCCTCAATGCCGTACCGGGAGGCAAGGTCGGTAGCAGAAAGCAGCGAAGGGCCAACTGCGTCCAAAAGCGATCGCACGGGCCGAAATCCCGGGATGACTCGTTTGGTACGACGCTCCAGCGCCGGTGTCTGGAGGTACTGCGTTTTTCTCTCTTGTTCAAACATTCCGTCAGCGCATGCGCAAATGTTCTGGCTCTTCGATACCTAGCCTACCAAAAAAAAATTAACATGCTGGTTTTTTTTTTGTTTTGTTTTGTTACCAGCAATTGACATTTCAGTTGATTTTATAGGCATAAACGTTAACTGTGCGTGTCTGGTCTTGTCTCAGACAGAGGCGAGAGATGGTTTCATGCAGACTGGGACGCCTAAAATGCTGTGTTGTAAACATGGCGGTTCACGAGTGAAGTTGTCTCTCTGGCCTTTCTGTGGACGAATTCCAGGACCTACTGACACAATCTGGGCAAGTTTTGAAAGCTAAGGCCTTTAATCGATGCGTTATTTTGCTGGTAGGACTGGGTGGCCCGACACTTATGAAAAAAACCATGAAATGAGAATCGGGAGTCTTTCCTTGTCATGGAATTGCAGAATTACCCAGAATTCTTTTTGCGCATGTGCGAGGCAACTTAAGAAGCACGAGACTGGCCGTCATCGAATTGCTGAAGCGCTGCCAGAGGAAATGATTCTAGCCAGATACTCAGGAGTAGGCCTGGTGTGTGCTGTTAACGTAGATTTTGAATTTCTGAACAAGTTTTTATCATAGAAAATTCGCGACAAAGTTGTGCTTTCATTTCGCTGTAATTCTCGTGTCAAAGAAACGGTATAATAATGTAAATAACAGAATAACGATATTAATATTTACAGATTATCTGTCCTCTTACTACGAAAGTCAAGCTCGACATCTCTATGCAATAAGCGCATTCAAAATTTCCTCGTATGACTTGATAAGAGTATGTGGTTTGTTTTTTTTTTAAAAAAGGGTTTTTCTGCTTACATGAAAAATACGTTTTCTCTCCCGTCCCCTTCTTATGCATGATCTTCGCGGAAATTACATTCTGTTCCTCAATAAACCCGGAACAACCAGTTATTGTCTTACTTCTCTTTTTTCTTACGTATCAGCTCAGTTGCGGAATGCGCTACCTGATTTAGGCGGGAATTCCGTGTTTTTAATGTTCTAAGACCGTTTTAGGACATTGAAAACACGGAATTCCCGAAACGGTAAAATAAGCTCCAAAAGGCACAAGAATACACCAGAGGTGAGTCATTTTCATCCCTTTTATTGAATGAACGTTAAATTGAGGGTGTTTTAGGCTTCATAATCGACGGTATTTTATTTCCCATACAAAGTCTTACCACGCGTTTAAATTCTCAACGGCGGCCTGTAACGCAACACCGCTTGCACTCAAAGGTCATCTTCCCACTTCCCTCCCACTAGTAATCAATTATTACACGCTCTCTAGTGACGCGAACTTGAGCTGCCTATGGTCAAGGCTGCACACTAAGGACCACTAATATTTCGACCGTAGTTTGCGCCTCGAAAATCCATCCCAGCCGCGATTTTTGCACGCAAAGCTAAAGCCCCATCATTTGCGAATCTCGTTGAATGTTTCGTCGTC
>NC_090869.1:21610010-21627510 GCF_036669935.1 Montipora foliosa | reverse complement strand
AACGGTTAAAACATGTTTGATCTAACTCAGATCAAAGTCCACAAGCAAAGAACTATGGGTCAAAAATAGATTATACGTAAAAAACACGTGGACACAAGCGGCTGAGCAATTGTGGAAAGCGTGCGCGCGCCAAACATGTTTGATACGGCTGGTCAAACGAACAAAAGTGCGCCCATCAAACACGAAAACAAAAGAAATGTTTTAAGTTGTTTGATCGAATGTTTGATGGCCTTCAAGTTTTATCAGACACGACCGAAGACGATCAAACAGGACCAAACAATGTGGCCAAACGGTAACATGAAGTTTGGTCAACAAACAATGTTTGATGTTGTTTGATCGCCAAACATTTCCCGTTTGTCCACGCCCTTATGCAACTTATCGGGATGCCTGCTAGACTCAAGTCTTAAATAGAATGACAAACAAATAGATTAACTGCGGACAGTTAGCTGCTACGGTTATCCTTGGAAACTGAGTTATCTCTGTTTAATCCGTGGTGAAGGCGAGTGAAGTTTTCAATTCGAAGTAGAATGTTCGTCACTGCTCGAGGGAGCTGTTGTTACTTCAGTTTTAGGCTCGATCTTTCGAAACATTTTTTTAAGATGATTGCACGAGATTTGAAGACAATTAAAAATAAAGGAAATTCAGAAATGATGGAATAGCTTGGGGCCGCAGCGTTTTTGGTTTTGGTTTTTGTCTTTGTCAGAATGCACCATGAAAATCTCAAAACTAATCCCAAAACTACAAATACCTCATTTTCAACGTCGTTTTTTAAAGCAATATGAATCGAAGCCCGCGACGCTAAAATTAATCCCCTCGAAAATAAACATTTTCACAAAAGAGAGAGAGGGCCTTTTTAAATGAGTCAATTGCTTTAGTTTCCAGGGATTTGAAAGAATTTATCATACATATCTTATAATAGTTAACCATATTCTCTCTAAAATGAATTAATGTCCACGGACATTAAAAATACAAAAGAATCCTTAATTGCATGGAGGTTATCAGTCTGCCATCCAAGTCTGTTTCAGATCAATAGCACAATTCGGGACAGACAAATCAAAGTTAATCATGTCTTTTCCCTCATGCTATCCTTTGGCCTGCGAATTTCTCAAGCCAAACCCTAACCTCTTGAGTATTGTATGACATGGGTCCAGGTCCTCCTTGATAAACGATTTGAGATTCTCGGATGATATACAGTCTTTCAGGGCTTGCACCATACGCCAAGTTTGCTGCATCGAGCATGCTGTCTACTCTCACTGTACAAGGTGGATTGTGGGATAACAAAAAACGAGCGGCCGCACATCTTTCTTCTTGTGTACGGTGCTTGGGGATGTTGTAATTGTTCTGCATGAAAGCAAAGAGATGAAGTCGTTGACAGGCAAATAACCAGAAAACAAGTCTCTCTAATACACGAGAGGTTTTCCTGATGGTGGAAGGGAAAAAAATATAGAAGGGAAAAGACTAAAAACTGCATTCATTCCTAATTTGAAATATTTCTAGAACATTCAATCGCTTTAGATTCTTTGAAACACCAAAAACTGACTTGATGTAAAGCAAATGCAAAATCGCCAGTGCTCTATACATGAAGATCACGGTTATAATAAGCAAAAAACGTGCCATAGAAATAAAATAAAATGGCGCAAGTCGTAGAGAATTCATGCCTTTTAAAACAACAAACGATTTTGCAACAAGTATCAATTTTGACCTACATGTTAAGAGATCTTCAGGAGGATTTTCGTTATCCAGAAATTTATTTCAGTAAAGCAAGGTTACGAAAAGAACTTACGCAAAAGGCTTGTAAAACAAGTGAAGGAAAAATAATAATAAAGATTGCATGAAAGGAAGTCTTCGTATCCGGTTAGGAGCACGCACATCCTTATGGAAGGCCAAAGTTCCCTTAATTTTGAGAGATAAACCAAGAACGTTCGGTAGACAATACACTAAAGACGAGATTTCTTTAACGAAAGTGAGATAATCTTATGATTCCTTATCCCGTTTTCCCATTTGTGACCAACAGAATAGAAAATGTGAATAAGGTTTGATTACGGATGACTGCCTGAAAAGGTGAAGCAAACTGGAGATTTCAATTTTAAGCCTTATTTACGTAACGTTATATTTGCTATGAGTAGAAAGGTGTGTTTAATAAATTCTGTCAGTTTTTTTACTGGAGAAGGCTGCTTTCACGATGGTCTTTGCAGCCATAAAAAAATCAATGGTTTGAAGCAAATCACGTAACATCCAATCTCCACATACCAGAACACGTATTTTCGGGGGAAAGGGGTTTCTTAGTATTTATTCAGTATGTTTTCTCTGAATGGAAAGATATGTTTGTAATGTGAGTCAATTTTTTCTAGAGGACTGCAAATAAAACGGAGAGCCTTGAACTAACCTCGTACATCTAAATCCTCAAATCTTTTCACTTATAAACTCATAAAACTCCGAAAGAACTGGCTCTTTAGATTGTACTTGTCAGCATCATAAAGAAAACTTAGCACTTTTTGAATTAGATTAGTCCGCGTCAATTCGTTTGTGATGGTATCTCGTCGAAGGTTATTTAACATTCAAAACATTTCCACTAAGAAATGTTAATCCGCACTTGCTAATACTCTTGTAGATCCGACAGGCAACTAACTATGGGCTGACAAGAGAACGAAAAAAATAAAAAAAAAGGGCTTTTAAAATGGACCAAACCATGCAATCTGGTTCTACTGTAGCTTACTGTGCTTTCCATTTGTGGATCATTTTTCAGAGAAAAAAAATTTGACTACCTGTTTTGGAATCATGTCCGGCGAATCATGTGGGTGGCTGTCAGTGCTTTCCGGGAAATTTTAAAAAGTGCGATAAAAATTATAGTACCAGTAAGTAACGAGGACCTAACCTTGAGTGCCCAGCCGTCGGATGGATGTGCTTCTTCAATGTATACGATCACGAAGTCTGCAATATTGGAAAAATCATGAACAATTTCACCGAAGTCACGTAACTTCGCCATAAACGGCTGTCAGGTCGAGCTACCGAAGTTCACCACCAGTGGACGGCCTCGCTTCGAGCAATCTAGCAGACGAACGCACGTCTTCCCATCCAAGGAAACCAGGGGGGAATTGTAGGCCTTGGTGCCAACTTTGGTTTTCTTATTAATGTCCAGGTCAATACACCTCCACAGACCAGTTAGCATTTGTCGGCTGAACATAGATTCCCAGTAATCGTCCTGGGACATTTTGAGCCCGAACACGGTGTCTATGAAATTAGAAACGAGACGTTTGAAAAACGGAAACACCCTTAGAAGAGTCCCAAGAAAAAAGACAAAAACAAGAAGATAGTAGATCGCCAAAGAGCGCACTTTTTGGATGACAAACGTCATCCCTGCGTGCCTACTCGACGCAAAGTATGCTCGAGAAAACTGAATTTGTGAGTAAGTCGAGAGCTTCTCTTATACAACATTTGTTTGTACTGATATCATTCAACTCAGGAAAAGGTCAACAGGTTTCACTAATTCGGCAGGATGCAACAACAGAATCATTGACCAGGGTGTGCGTATTGCCATTACAAACACTGTTCCTTTTCTCGAAATCTGCGTCTCTTTTTCTTGAAAAAAAAAAAAAAAGAGAATTTTGGAGTCCTAACACGGCAAGTTACATAGTTGTGTCATGTTGTGGTCCGTCGCTGATAAATTTGAGGATAACGACGTAAAACTGAAATCTTACTGATAAATCATATGAATAGTTCCGGTGACGTTTGTAATCCTTCAAAACCCTTTTCCAACCGAGTTGAAACCATCCGTCCTGTGTCGAAGTGAAGAGTGACAGCTGTTTGGGCCAATTTGGTGGACACGACTTTTGCTCTATTTTTGTGTTGGATCTAACTATAGCCGCGTTGAAAGCTCGGTTGACGATTTGCGTGCGAAGACAGGGAGCGTGAGCGGCTGAAATTGATCACAGTGCGAGCAAGGTCATGACCAATTTTGTATTTACCTGTCTCTCAAGCCTTATTATATAAGCGACAGCCAAATTGTGTTTTGATTGTAATCAGAATTCAAGGAAAGTCTTAAAGAAGCTGCGAAGACCTTTCAATGACTTGTAAACGATAGTGTAAAGTGCTGATTTTCTCAGATCAGTGAGGTTTTAGATTCTGATCTCCGTAACCGCTGGGCGCAAGATGGGTCGAACGGCAATTTGTAGGTTAGACGGTGAAGGCGGGAAGCGAGCTGAGTTTCCTTTCACTTGAGAAATGCCGCTGTTATCTGTAGGGATTAAGGATGTAGGCATGAGTTAGCTTATATTTTGGGCGCTATCAGCGGAAGGTTTATCATGATTATGTGTAAAACAACTGCTGCACGAGATGGCACAGAATTCTCGAGAACTGAAGGGTTTTAAGACGAAAAGGACTTCTGGCGCTCTTTGAAGTTCGGGTGCGCACATATGGTCACGAGTACATTTGAAAATCAAAAAAATAAATAAATATCGAAATATAAGAAAAATTCAAAACTTACCAATGTGAATGTCGGCACTTTTTACAATAGAAACAAGGAAGATTTTCGTTTCTTCCGATTCTTTGTCAAGTAATTTGGCATTAACGTTCTGTACCGAGGAATGATACAACAACAAAAACTTGCAGGTTCGATTCGGAAACCGCAAAAAATTGTTTTCGTTTGCATGGCAGACTCTTTATTGCACATGGCAGGAAAAAAAAATTTCCTCACGAAACGGTGCTAGTCGCAAAAGAGCAGATTCGAAAAAGAGTACAGGCGCCTACACGAAAAGACTGATTGTTAAGAGTGTTTTCTGATTCACATGAGTATATCGCAGTAAGTCGCAAATACAGGAAAGCAAAAATTAAGAATTGTCGAATTGTTCAGTTGAAAAGAAAGTGCAACAATTTGAAGGAACAGTTGCATGATAGCGTTTTCGCATTCTTCTGGAGGAGTATATGTCATCTTCGAAGTGTCTTAAATTGAATGCGTTGTAGAGATAGTTCTTCCAAATGCCCAGTCTGGCCGGTCAGTTCTGTCAAATGGAATGTGTCCTTAGCCTTGCAATGTTGAGTTGAAAAGCTGCTGCAAATGTCTGAAATTCGACCATCAAACAGTCTATTCTCGAAAGAAATTTGCAAGAAATGACCACACTTCAGAAATCGTAGTAAGCCGGTGACATGAATTCATGCCGGCCATTCAGATTGTACGGTTTTTTCACGGATACCTTAACGAAGAGGTGAAGAAATTGAGAGGAAATTGTCGTAACATTGCGGCATGTTAAGGAGCAGTACCCACGGCTCATATAGCATCGAAGTAGTTCCGTGTGTCTTTAGTACGTGTCAGTTCACATCACAATATATTTTCCGTCGCAAACTGCAATGCAGTTCAAACGGAAACGTCACTCGTTAGCAAGCGCCGCTCGAATATCTTAATTCTTTGGGTGGAAACGCAAAATTGAAAATTCTCCTCTCAACTGAATTAGGCTAGCAGTGAGCAAGGAAGTAAGAAGCCAGCGAAAACACGCGACAATATAATCCCGGACGTCAGAATGAGAGCATTATCGCAAACAATGCATCTTTTCAACAAAGTCATTCATTCGCGTGTCCAGCGCCCACATTGTTGTGGATTCGGATATAACAAAGGAGAGCGATGAAATCGCTTGTTTTGCTAGGGTTGGGCTTCACTTTGTCCGGCTCTTGGACGCCCTGAATACAGAAAAATCGAATCACTTTCTTTCTCGCCACGTCCAAGTCATTCAATCATACTACCCCGAAATTCTGTATCACTTTGGTTACTTTTGTAAGGTTACATTTCGTTCCCTTTAGCCCTTTTTGCGGTGAAAAGTACTGACACTTTTATCGTAGGTCGAGGGGATAGTATCCCCTGGTTTACTTTTAATAGATATTGAATTGATGTATTTGAATTCCTTCAAAGCAAAACTTCCGGCAAACTGTGATACAATCGGACTTAATGCTGCTTGATGCTAAAAATTGGTCGCAATTGTGCTAGTGGGCAGTGGTTTCTATCCACCCAAACCCTTCTAAGCTACTCTTTTGAAAATTTTCATTTAGTTATCAGTGCTGTGAACAGACGAAAGTATGTCCCTATAACATAATACCAAATGATGAGTAGTTCTTCTGTTTTTATGCCATGCAAAGTGTTTCTGAAACTGTAGGAAGGTTGAACGTGAGCCAAAATAGGATCTCAAACAAACCCAACCCGCTTCACAAACTGCAATAACAGTCATAAGTCGTTGGAATACGTATCCACCCCCTTTCCTCCGTGCAATATTGGGTAGCGCGATGCACCCAAACATTGTAAATTTTTACAAAAATTTCGTTTTATCAACGGAATTGATAAAATACTACTTGCACACCGACGCCGCACCACAGTTTCTTTAGAAACTACCCCCTTCATTCATTTATTGTAACTGTTCAGTGCGTTTTAGTTTCTAAACAACATTGAAAGGTGGGACAGGGAGGGATGCTCGATTAATTTCGTCAGTTTACCAACAATGTGTCACTGACTGTGGGTTTGCTACTGCTCTGCATACTCGTGCGTAAGCTTTTCCTGCATCTGCCTTCTTTGTTTTACGTCTCGGAAGTGAAAGTATGAAAAGTTAATCGATTTCCTCGCGTTTAGTTCATTTTGAGACTTACCGGAAACTGTCTTGCATTTGCATGGCATATGGTTTCAGTAAAATATAATTACAAGCATTGTGTCTAATTATTTTTCCGCAGGCCTTATTTTATGCCATTTAAAGAGATAGCGGTCCTTTTGACAACTGCTGAAATTTCACTTTTCCCTAAGAAAAGTTGAAATGCTTTCAGATGAAGAGACGATAATGGTCAAGTTAGAACATCACTTGTTATTGGTAAAACTCTAATGGAATCGCGGTAGTTCTTTTATGTATAAGTGGATGGAATTATCTTGAAAGTACTCTTTTCTTTTTTTCGGTTTTATGATAAAATACTAAGTGGATGATGAGGCAGTGCAGTTGCTCAAAAAGTTCAAAGAAGCCTGCGCAATTTTTTGAAGACAAATTAGCTCACTTTATCAGATGTAAAATTGTACACTTCCGAATTATGCATCATGTAACTGATCTCATCTGTGAACAATTCTTGGGGCTAACACGCTTTCCCGCATTTGTTTCTCGCATAAAAACTGCCGGGCCTAGTAAAATGGTGTTGTAAACATTATAAACTAAGGATCTTTGCGCTATTGGAGTGGGATCTGTTAGACCTGTTAGCCTGTGTTCCATGCCCTTCCACCGAATTTGCCTTTTACAATAGTACATGCTGATAAGAATCGTCATAGGTGACTGTTTTGGTTAATCTTTGATGACCGGCATACACTTTATGCTACTATTTTCCTTGCAGTTTCTTTCTGAACACTGACGGCTCCACTCTATTTCCAGTAACATAAAAGGTGATTGAAAGGAGTTCCGGTCTGTTTGATAAGTATCTTTTGAGATGTCGGAATAAAGCTAGAAAGGCAGGTTTTCTGGTCTATTTAAAAAGTATGTGGTGCGCAATGTGAATCAGTGTAGGGCCTGGTAGCCAGTTGGCAGGAAGGCCTGTTTTAAAGGCCTCGATAGTTATGCTAATGTATGCTTCATGAGGGAACGTTATGGGGTTGACGTCTTGTTTCTTTTTCAAGATATATTTTGTTTCTTTTGTTAATTATTATCTCAAATAAAATGTTACGTTTTCACGTTTGTGTTCTGTGCCCCACATGATTCCAGAGTGTCCATTCTACAGTTCACAGAAGAACGGCAATTAAACTACAGGGCCCGGTTGTTCGAAAGCTGATTAGCTTAATCCAGGATTAGCGTAAACTTTTGTTTCATGTTTTCAACGCTCTGGTGAAAGTTTCCTTTGCTTATTTTTGTTTTTCAAGATTGACTTCTTCTAATGTAAAGTTTTACCGAATATCAGCCTTTGAACAGCATTTGGGAGTAGAGAATAAAACTCCTTTGTTAATTTTTAACCTGAGATTAACGTTAACCGGCTTTTGAACAACTGGCCCCAGTTATGAATCAACTACTCCAGCTGGCAACCACTGCCGGCTTCCGAGTCGTTAAAAAAGCGCAGAAGGCCGGAAAACAAAGGAAAAAAATTAAGAAAGATTGATACTGAAACATCGGGTGAAACGTTTTTCAGCTACAGAAAACGTTGGTTAGATGATTTGCTCAATTCCTTTAAATGTCTGAAAAATTCTTTGCCGCGAGAAACTGATTGAGACCGAAACATGGCACAAAAAATCATGGGATAATGATTTTGTTATTTTACCATAATCGCTGGTACGGCTAGATTCTCAAAGCTTCTATTTTTTCATGTATTCCAGGCTGGATTTGTAATTAAAGCTTTCATTTTCAGTTTTATTTGTTAATCCCATTTTGAGGTTTAAACTTTGTTTTGTACATTTGTCTGCTTTCATACTTACTCATACAGTTACTTCACGTTTTATACGACCGTCACGCTCACATAGCATGTATTACATACAATACGCTCTCTGAAGAGAGGAATATACAAAAGATCGGAAGTTTAAATTATTCTGTTACAAGTCTTGTCAATTTACATTGTTCCGTCATCTTCAAAAAGATGTTTGACGTTTGTCTATAAGAAGTTCATTGATAGATTTCCAAACACTCTGAATTATTGATTAACTTTACAGCCAAATCTTCTTTTAATTTGTTCTCTTGGCTCTTTTTCGAATAGTTCTTATGTAAATACGACCACCACCCGTTATCGTATTGATATATCTTTGCAACGATGTTGAAAAACAATACCCTCTAGAGTGTATGAAATTCTAAGCTTTACTTACTGAGGAAAGGTAAGAGAAAACTGATCCAAGTATAATCCAGGCAAGAACTTTAACTAACAATTTTCCTGGAGCGTTGTAAAGGAAATGTTTTAGATTGTCGTATTGTATGATTTCTTAGAAGGAAAATCGATTTGAATTTGACGTATGACTGACATGAAATGATAAGCTTCAGTTATCTAGGGGCGGAAATTTTCAGTTTAGGAGGAATCTTATTCTAGTGGGGACACAAATGAAATACAACTATCTAAAGAAAAAGGTATTGTGCATAAAGAATACGCTATAAAATTCGCAAATAAAGAAAAAAGGAAACAAGGAAAGGATATAAAAACATGTCAAGAGTTAATAAATGGGCACGGCCCATACACTTATCATCTAACAATCTAACGCTTTCGTATGTTGCTTTTTAAACGTTGTAGCTATAACGATAAGCCGGTGTGCATGTGATTGACAAATTCATAATCGGGGCATAGGTAGTGCAATTTAAATAAAGAGCGTCGTACTCAAGTTTAAGAGCCGAAAGCCACTCGAAAATATTAAGTTGTTCATTAGTGGAATATAAGTCAGTTGGGAGTGCTTTGGTCTGTGGTGACTAAAGTTGAAAAAAATCAGTAACATAATTTGAGAAGGTAAACTCTCACTTGATTTCTGCTTTGAATTACGTGTTTGAATAAACAGTTTTAAATCTTTACTCGAGAATGCTACCCCAAAATTTGAAAATTCCGAAGGCATAGTTGGTGTAAATACATCGCATTTCGAGATAGTTTGAGCAAATACTTTTCTTAGGGAGTTGAATAGGTTTCGGAAAGAATGAGGCGAACAATAATGTAAGAGCGAATGTACCAGAACGGTCAAAATTCGATGTCTCGTATTATGATAGAAGAGAAGTTTCTCTCTGTACATGTGTTTAAGATAAGTTGTTGATGTTCTGAATAAAGCTATGATCTTCGAAGTCGTTGTCCACGGTACGAAACTGTTCAGTGGCAGCAGCTCAACAAGTTTTTTTTATTTCGGTCTTGTTTTTAACTGAGAGCCCTTTAAATGAAAATCGTAAATTACTAGCTAGCTTTGAGACTGACAAACCGCCGGAAGCAGCGGCTTCTAATGAATTCTCGGTACTCTACTGAAAGGGAAGCATTTAGTTCTTTTCGCGTCTTCCATTGTAACTTGACGTAAAATGGAAAGATCTATTTAGTATTTGAACTTAAACAACAGACATAGTGTGACGACCCGCTCACCGATATGCGCTTAGCCTCAGTGGGTGTTGTCCATTAAGTTAAAGCTTAACAGCATTAAATTTTACGGGATCTACAGCGTCCACATCCAACATATGCGAGTCGGTGATGACGACCTTAGTCCTACAAACCGTGTTAAAATAATGGAGTGCTTTACGATTACACCCTGGCCGGATTTAACCAGGAAGCCACTGCTATTTACAAATTTTCTTTTTATCATTTGCCAGGAATATTTCTCCATCCGAGAAGTTCGTTTCCATTGAATCCACTTAAATGATTTATTATTAATACTCTCATGAGCTCCAAGAGCAATTTTTGTAATTCGTTTTACATGGGGCTACCCATACGCTTTTTTTAAAAATTCTGTCTGTCCTTAATCCAGCAGCGCCGAGTCCGATTTCATTGAAGAGTAAGTATGACTATATTATTGAGAATTAAATTGAACTACTTTTTAGACAACACCGGCTTATTATGTCTAATTCTCTAAACAACGTAGCTCCTTAGAGTATATTCACTCTGTTAGAGCTGTATTACTTGCAGGCTTGTTCTTCTATTTCCGCGTAGTGCTAAATATTTACCGGCTTGCAGAACCGTCCAGTTTCCTCGATCAATCCTTGGCTCTGGAGTTCTCTGACACTACATGTTAGGCTTTGCAGCTCAGTGAATTTACTTTGAAGGAATCAAAAGACAATTTCATTTAAAGCTGCTTATTAACTTTAGGTTTTATTTTGTATTTTTTCTTGAGATCTAAATTTAACGTACTTGGTCCCTTATCAGTTTTTGGTTTTATGATATCCGTATTTTATTGTGAAACGCTGTGAACTATAGATGAACTGCGCTGTATAAAATGATTATTATGACTTGTGAGTTCACAGTCGATTATTTTTTGCCCCCACAACCTCATCTTTATGATTAATGAATGTGCTCTATTCGTTTACGCCATCAATTAAAGGAAAATGACTAAGAGATAGACTGAACGCTTTTAACACTAGAAACTACATGACTCGTCAATATATAAGACCCTGAGTATTTTGGAAACAAGAATGAGGTTTCTAAGAATTAAACCTCGTTAAAAAAAAATCACCATGCCGGTCTTTTTCACCCTGAACTCTTGGAAAATGCTTGGCTTCAGACGGGCTTGAATCAATTTCTGAGCTTTTTTTACCTACACTGATCGTTTAAATCATTTCTCCAGAAACTTATATTATATATATATATATTTTTTAACAATGTGTTCTTCGTACGGGGAAACCACTTGCAAGCCACTTACGCCGGTTATTGCAGATCCTGCTATTCGAGCAATCCACGGGGAGCATTAATTCATCACGAGATTTTTTGATCGCCCTGATTTCTTAGATTTTAAGCGGATGAGCTGGTCTGCTTCCAGCTGTTGTTTTCCACCTAAAAGAGTGATTACAGGCTATAACGAGGACCCCTGCCCGTAACATGGCGTAAATTAAAACAAAAGAGGGTTCGTATCTACGTCACCTGTTCTTCATGGTCACGACTGGAGCAGCTCATTTCCATTTGATATAAATATGTTAATTATTAATTATTTATAATCTGTGGAGAATTGTACTAAATTAAATAATCATGGTGCGCGCACGGTTCATTTCTTTGCCGTCCTCTTCAAAGACGAACAAAAACGTGAAAAATTAAGGCTTGAACGGCACGGTACTGAGATAGATACCATGCAGTATTGAAATTTATGGTAATACTGAAGCTCATACTGATACTAAATAGTTTTTTTAAATTCTGATTCTCCTTGTCAAAAGTTCCTCAGGTGGCGCCAACAAAACCTGTTTGTTCCCTTCAGACCTGGACAAAAGAGCGAAAAATGTTCCTTCTTTTGGTAGCCACTTATACTGTTTCTTTGACAAGCACAGGTGAGTTAAAGTAGAATAATAAGTTTGTAAGGTCAGTTTGGTAAAGTTTCTTTTACGCATGGTTTATCAATAGGCCACGTTTATCGATATGTGAGGCCCTGACAGGGTAAATTCCGACAAGCGACATGGCCCAAAAAGAAGCGACAACACATAAAATGAAATTCCGACAAAGACATCCTTTCCCAGGAAAATTCTGACAGTGACGTCAAGGCCGAGAATGAGCCCATTAAACCCCGACACCAATGATTTTAATATTCAGACAAGCCGGACACGGGACCCCCCCCGCCCTTCAGGGCCTCAGACAGACAGACAGACATGCTTATTTGGAGTCTTATACCATAAATAGTATATCGACCACAATTTCCAAATAACTAAGAATTACAAACAACAAAAGTATACATGGCTAAGAAGTTATTAATTAATAGTCCTGGAGTATTTACTTTTATCCGTCTACCCCTTTCCTTTTTTCAAAGCATTCGAATATATGTTTTGCTATTAGTTTTTGTCAGGAGCCCATCTGGAGCGAGTCACGCTTTAAGAACGAGAAATACTGTTCTGAATAAATTACATACTTCAACTTGAATTTATTAGTTTCTGCGTACAGCGTAGCAGGGTACGTGGGGCTTTCGTCGGTACCATTTACACAAACGTCGCAAATTTTTAAAATGATTTTCCTCAACTGTAAAGCTTTTCCGGCGTCGGAAAAAACAAAACTTTCCTCCGCGCAACTGGCATTTATTCAAAACAGCACATGAGCTTGCGAAAACCAAACCTTCACTAAGTGCCCCGCGAAATAAGCCAATCGGAGCGTAGCTTGCATTGCCGCAACCTTTTTTTTAGAAGCCAATGAAAAATGGTGTACTGCCGAACTTTACCAGATCTCACATTTCCAGTGACAGAGTGAGATCTGGCTACGAGATTACTTCCTCCATTTCTGTTTTACAGATTGGGCAAATTCTTTCTGCAGGTTTCTTGAGCGGTCTCGAAGAACGTCCTGTCTCTATGGCTAATTTGTGGTTGCTAAGTCGCAGTTTTGTTAGGGCTATTCTGTGTCGTGTATTTCCTGGTATTCACTTATGGCTACGTCACGAGGCGCTATGGTTACATTTGAATATTTTTTTGTTTAGAGTTTTCCCTTGAGACTTGTGAGGCAAAGAAAACAGAACTGAGCTGCGAAATTTGAACATAAGCCTCGTAGCCATGTCTGAATATTTATCGAACTAGGCCTACTGCATCGCATATTAAACCGTCTTAACCTGAACAGATAAAAATGAAAATATTTTAACTTTAGTCCTTTACAGTGTCCAGACGTCTGTTGTTGATTTCTCCTCCGTTTCGACACCGGGAGATATAACAGTTGCTGGCTTTAGTACAGTCACCCAAATGAAACCTGGTAAATATTAAACGTAATTTGTATTGGTACCATTATCTATAACTCTAATTATTTCCTTCTTTCCTTAATGATCGATCTTGTGTTATCATTATTTCTTCCTCTTTACCCTGACCTTTGCCCTGTGAGCCTTTGACTTTGGCTTCTCATTATTAATCCATGATTATGCTGAGTAAAGACTTGAAAATGGGATGATAATAAAGTTAATTTGTTTAGTCCTTCACAGTATCCAGACTTACGCCGTCGATAACTCCTCCATTTCGATACCTCCGGATAACTTGAGTACAGCCGCCCAAATGAAACCTGGCAAATAAACAAAAAAAAAGGAATTTATCAAAGAGGACGCGAGACTGCTTGGAATAAGGTTTAGGTTCAGGTTCATTCACACTTATGTTACTAAGAGCGCGTTCGATTGACCCTATTCGGGAATAAGAATACGTGGAGTGATGATTAAAACGGTATGTTTGGCGCGTTTCGAATTAGCAGCAAGGGTGATAAAAATATGTTTAAAATAGCATTTTAGTAGATATTTGACAATTTTAATGTGAATCTCGGAAAAAACGAAGGATTTCTAACTTATATTCCATATATGCCTATTCTGGAGTAAGAATACATTGAAAAGAATTTAGAAATTCTTTCGTTTTTACGGAGATTCACATTAAAATTGTCAAATGCCTGCTAATTGTCCTTGTTGCTTCAAAACGCCAGACATACCGTTTTAAATCATCACTTCACGTATTCTTATTCCGGAATAGGATCAATCGAACACACCTTAAGTGTTGTCCGTGTGTCACTAAGAGGCTCATACTCGACCAATACTTGGTAACAGAGTATTCGCTGAACTAAGTTCACTAAAGTGACGACTGTTATGTACTTTCTTTCTTTTTTTTTAACTTTGATTTTCATGAAGCAAACAAAACAAAGATTACAACACAATCACATACAAGCTTGCACGTATTGATTGTTTAAATTATAATAAACAAATGCCAGGTACAGTTAGCTCACTTAGGCCCAGTCCACACGTATCTGGATATTTTTAAAAACGGAGATATTTTTCCTAGCGTTTTCGAATCGTATTTGCCGGTCCACACGAATACGTGACCACACAAACGCCCGTCCACACGAAACCGCCGACCGGCGGATGGCTTATTTGGTTGAGCATCGGCTGACTACCGTACGGGTGGTCCTGGGTTCCACTCAGACCGGACCAACACTCGGGGTTTTCAAATAAATGAGGAGAAAGTTCTGTTGCTGTGATGACATCTGCAAATGGTTAGACTTTCTAGTCCTCTCGGATAAGGACGATAAGCCGTCGGCTCCGTCTCACAATACTTGTTGATTAATTCTATGGGACGTTAAAGAACCTACCTGACACTGTTCGAGAAGAGTAGAGTGCATGGAGTTGTCGGTGTCGTAATCAGGCCTAATTTCATTCATTCATAGGTTGGGCGAGTTTGGTCAGATTGCTAATGAACACAGCGTCTGCCAGTGGCGCCTGTACATACTCATGTCCGAACTCCCCCATAGAAGCCCATAGATTGATCGTTTGTAAAGCGCATTTCAATTTCTCACACAGAAAATGCGCTCTATAAAATCATTACCATATTACCATTATCATCAACGTTTGTGTGACGGTCCTCACCGGAACCTTGTTTAAATGACCGACCAAGGAGTTTCCTTGATTTTGATTTGTGTTACGTTCAATTCCTGTTATAAGCGCGGGCTGGATTTGTTTCGAGTATCATCGCGTCATCATTGATAAAGGCCATACTTCATTTTTTGAAGTTATGCCTTTAGTTGAATAGAAATTTTGTAGGAATTTGACTTCGGTGATTCCTCTTTTTTCACAGTATCCTCCGTAACAGTATGCGACTGGGACTTGAAATCTATCGAGTGTGTTGATGAATCTAAGATTTTCATCCAATCCGTCTCCTATGGTCGATCTGATGATGTCACTTGTCTTGGATCTGGTCAAGCTGTTCCAGCTTGCAACGCCTCCATCGACTTAAGCTGGCTTGTTCTGCCTGACTGTCAAGGGAAGTCTTCTTGCGACTTTAATGGCTCGTACGATTTGCAAGACGCACCTTGTGATGGGAACAAAACTAATTATTTCAACATTACTTACGTCTGCAAAGAACGTAAGTTAAGAAGGTGGACTGGTTTTTGAATTTCAGCTATATCTTGTTTCGATCAAGCTAGGGACACGCGTCCTAAATAACAGCTCGCTTTTGCTGTCCAGTAGTGTCTTCATCGAAGACCACCTTGACCACTGACTTGGACAAACATTTTCATAATTAGGAAAAATATGTTTGCGTCGATTTATCACACCAAAATGGGTTGATTCCTACTAAACTTGCGCTTTAATTAAAATAAGTACCGAGGATTTCCCGGAAACTCGAATTTTATTTCTAAAAAAAAGTTTTAAAAGCTCTTAGACCCTGTTCATATGGCTAGCTTATTTCCCATATTTATACCCGAGAAAATCCTCCCCCTGAGTTACCCTGGGCGAGATTTCTTTCCACTCATTTGTTTAAAAAATTCTATCAACCATTTACATGAGGTGGGCGGGACAACTCGGCGACGCGAGTTGTCTCACCTCGGCAGGTTGGGTAACTCTGGCAGGCGAGACAACTTTTGCGCATGTAATCAGTTTGGCTCGACTACCCGAGACGAAATAGCCTAAACTTAAATGCGCACGCATAAAATAAAAATCAAAGAAGCAACAATTTGGGGGCTTATACATGTTGCTAGCGTTTGCTTTCGAATGAAAAGGTTTTTCCCGCCAAAGTTCTCACCGCAGTCAACGGAAACTCGATTTTTTTACAGCCTTTTATTTAAACTACAAATTACTGCGCCGTTAAGATTGACATTCCATTTTCTGAATGAGAAAACATAACTATACTTAATGAAAACGAATAGAAAGAAAGAAGATCAAAGGATGATTTGTATTTTTTGAAGATGCGTCTTAAAATATATGCATAAATAATTAGGGTCAACTTTGTCTCGGTCTTTGTTTCGGTCATGCAAATAGCCGTATTTTTACTAGAGGACGTCTAAGAAGTCCAAACACATTAAACGTCTGTTAAGTGCGACTAATATAAATAGGGGACGCACTTAACTTCAACGGCTAGGAATCAAATTCATGACTTTCTTCAAAAGATACTGGGATTTAATCACCAAAGAGACTGTGTGCCCTTCATTGCTAAATGCGTACCAGTTTAGTGCGTCTCGTCTTTATACTAGACGGCTTAGACGTCTGAGACGACTAAGACGTCAGTTAAGTGCGTCGTTTGGACGCACTTAACTTGAGACGTTTAATTCGTCTGACGTTTAATGTGTCCACATTATTTCCCATATTTATTCTAGTCGTCTAAGACGTCTTAGACGTCTTCTAGTATAAATACGGCCATTCTCATACGGACGCTCGTTAAAGTTGTCTCGGGAAGGAGGGCTGTCTCGGGTAATTGAGACCATATAAACAGGCCCTTAGTTTTGTATCAAAGAAGACCGAGAGTCATTTTTCCATGTGTCTCTCGTTTCTTTTAATTTTTTTGTGCGTTTTTTTTTACGCAGTGGATGAAGTTGAGATTGCGGAAGGATCAGTTCAAAACTTCCAGTGTTTACCAGGAGAAGTTATTGTTATTCACTACGCCGAGTGGCGCGGAGTTGAAGTTATCACAAAAAGTAAGACGATTGCACAAAATAGCTCCACTCACACTTCAAAGTACTCGGTACCACTGGACGAAAACATGACCCCTCAAAGCACTCCTACGATTTCTGTTCGCAGTACCGATTCATCGTACAGCAAGAAAACAACACCTCAATTTGAGATGATATCCACTACGTTTCAACTTTTATCAATTCAGACAAAAGTAACTAGTTCCTCAACTTTAATGATATCTGCACAAAATGGACACCTGCACCCATCATCATCATCATCATCATCAATATCAGCTGCAGCATCAGCACCATTATTACCCAATATATCCTTATCGCCGTCTGTGTCTTGGTCATCCCGAACGTCTTGGACACTGGTACCAAAAAATACAGCTTCCCTGTCATCAACGAACGGATCTTTGGTGTTATCATTTAATGAGAAATTAACATCATCGGTTATGCTTTTAACGAATTCATCGACGTTCAAAACGCAGCTTCCAAACAAGTCACTGATGCAGTATGAATATTACAACATTACAGAAGT
>NC_090869.1:21592510-21605010 GCF_036669935.1 Montipora foliosa | reverse complement strand
ATTTTCAGTCAAAGTTTACAAAAGATTACTGAAACGCCAACATGCAACAAGGACCTTTAGTATTCTGACTGAGCTTTTTTGGCAAGAGAAAAATAAACGAAAGGCAACGTTAGGAAACGAAATGAAATAAAAACATAAGACCATTTCAATTAAAGTTGTTCCAGAAAGTGAATTCGTCGACAGCGCGTTTAAGCACCACTATACGGGGCCTCAAGCACAACCCTTCCTATCCTATGGCCCTTGTAGCGATCACAGTCCCGTCTCGACTCCTTGTCTGAAATCTCCTTCACCCTCTCTTCAAGGTATATACGGATAGGTGCACAAACCTGCTCAGACATTGTCATGTTTTCTCACGTTCTTTTTTAGTCTACAACATAACATTTTGTGATTCTATGACGGTCAATATTTCATGTCCCAATGGATCATTCATCAACGTTTACAAAACACTCTACGGACGTGATCAAGGAAGTTATAACGTTTGCGACAGTAATGGACCCAATGGTGGTTCCTGTCTATCGTCCACTGATTTGGCGGACCACAATAATGCGCAAGTTTACGAAAGATGCCAGATGCGCTCAAACTGCACTTTTATGGTTTCCAACGAGACCTTTAAAGATCCATGCCCGGGGGTTGCCAAGATACTCCAAATTCAATACACGTGTAGCCTCGGTAAGCTGATTAAAACTTAATTACCGTAACGTCCATTTTTATGTCATGAATTATTTGTTCAAATCTCACAGCAGGAATCGAATCCGACTGCGTAATTTTCATATATTAAAAAAATCATGGAGACGAAATTATGCCACCATTTAATAGTACGGATGAATTAATTTTATCCTTTGAAATAAACGTGACACCCTGAGGGAAAACAATACCCCTTTCCACAGCATTTAGACTTGAGGCTGACGCAGCCTTTAACTCCTGGCTTTATCCCCTATGGTAGAAGCAGATCGCTGAAATAAATTTTATCTACCTCAAGTATGCGGCTCAGCGGTGTATTGTATTACAGGTTTTTACCATTCAAATAAGTGAGGGTATTTTGTAGTGATGCTTCTACGCCAACGCCCTTTGGGGCATAGCCGAACATTTGTACTTGGGATCTAAAACACTTGACACAGAAATCGACACCAGCCACAAGTGCGTCGCCGAAGAAGCAGTCCATCTACTTTTACACTTTATAACGAAATTAATCAGTTGTCATACATGGACTGATTTCACGTGCGAATTTTTCATTGTAGTAAAGGGAGGAAGCTACTTAATTGCAAAAAACCTGAAAAATGGATTTAATTGATTTTTTTGATTTGATGACTAACTCTTTGATTTGTCTTTGATTTGGTCATCTCGTGTTGGATATACCTTATTTCTTGCAGTTTTTGAATTAAATTTTTGCGACGGAGACTTGGCTCGTATCAGTTGCCCCAGCGACAAACAGTTGGTATTTCACAGGAAACCGTTTTACGGTCGGTTGGAATCCTCGACAGAGTTCTGTGCTAGTTCCAGCAATGACCAAACATGTGATTCTGGTATAGAGTACTCTGACATAAACAGGTTCTGCCAAACCAGTAGTTGCGAAATAAAGAAAGTGTTAAGTAAAGATTTTGGATGCAAAAAAGGAGATAACTATCTCACTGTATATCAAAGTTGCCAAGGAGGTAAGTGTTTAGTATATCGCGTAATTATCTAAACGAAACATTTCGTGTCAGTAAGAGTGTCAAGTTGAATGTCTTTAGCCTAGTCGGATAACAGTCTAAAGGTAAAAGGTAAAGGTAAAGTAACTTTATTTAACGTCGGAAGTGGCTGGTATCAATGGAAGCCGACGGTGAGCCCTTTACCCCCCTCCCTCTGTCAGTGCTCCCTTTTACGGGTATTTAAAGCTATAGCTACACAGATCAGAGGAAAGTCGAAACAGACGTTTAAGACACCGAGGATCGAACCGGGGACCTCACGCTCCGAAAGCCGCGCACTAGCCAACTGAGCCACGACTGCTGCATAACTTTTTCCTTATTTATCCAGCCTCATGCAATAATTGTTATCTTTTTCGTACAAGTAAAATCCATTTACACCGCTTGGACACCATGGACTCCTTGTGAAGCCTGTGGCCTTACCGCCCGTCGGACACGAAGGCGTGATTGCGTCGCTCCTGGAACCGTTTATTTCACTCCAGCAGCGTGTGAGAGCTCGGATAAAGTACAGGTGGAACCTTGCTACATTCCTTGTGCAGGTTGGAATTATCAAAATCTTCGAGATATCGTTTTCAGCGAGTTACTTGTCTCGCAATGCGAAAAAACGTTTTCGAGTCAAATCGTTGAACGGCAAATTAAGAAACCCGGTTACAACGAGCGAAATTTTTTTCTAAGTGTAAATGATGTTGATGCAAATCTGCCTGTTGCAAAGGTATTTTAATTTAAGAAATCTTGGCTGATAAAGGTTAATTAATCTCCGTGAGAAAGATTCCGAGCTGACGTTTTGAGCGTTATCACTTCGTCAGCTAGAGCCATTGGAAACGCCAGCTCACAAATCTTTCTTGAGGCCCCGGCAACAACATCAACATCTCTTCGATTTTGTTTAACGATGTTGAACGATGTTGATTGCTGGGGTGGGCAAACGGTCTTCAACATACCATCCAACATTTGATTTGCTTTCATTGTTAATTTCAGTTACAGTGTCCCCCCCCCCCCCCCCAATTAGTGCTATAGCGCTAGAACGACTTGACACTGAAAGGTCAAAGGAACCAAAATGTTGGTATTTTTTCTTTTTGTCTTTTAAAAGTGTACGAATACCAAAACAACCATTCAACTCAAAATCATTGTCCAGTCTGAGCACATAAAGCAGAAACATAACTAAGAGTACGGAAATATCCGAGGAACTCACGAAAACGTTTCCGAAATGGCCGCTTATAGAAATGGGAGGAATGGAAACTAGATAACATTACTGTGACGTCACTATTGGCGAGTTGAAACATCACGGAGTTTAAGCATCCGACGTTTTTGAGTCGCGGACGGCAACCGGAAGTAAGCTGTTTTCCATTTTAACTTGTCTTGTCATTATCTCCTTTATATTGCTAAGTATCTTTCCTCCATCAGAGATTATTAGGTTAAAAATCTGGAAGACAATACTGTCCAGGCATGCGAAACGTTCCTAAAAAACGTTGCGTACTTAAGCTCCCCATTATTGACGGTGCGAGTGTTCCTTGGAAAATACTTAACAATTATTGGACGAGGTTGAGCAAAATATCGTGATTTGTCAGATTTGTATTTACAGACAAACGTTCAATAACACTAGGCATCAACAAAGCTTTGGTGTAAAGCTCGCCATTTTTTTTTCTGGCTTCAGCATAAAATCTCTTCAGTACATATGCATTCGCCAACTTGTCCTTAGCGTCGATGACACGAGTGACTCATCGTCTACCTTTCTTTTCTTGAGATGCTTTCAAAATACGTTGAAATTTTGTTCCTTTCTTAGTATTCTCACTGTTCTTTCGATAAACTAAAGATGTCGAATCATTCTTTTCTCACCAGAGCGTGATTTCAATTGCGCATGAGCAGAATATTAAATGCAGCAAAACACTTATTTGTAGGCAGTTATTTGCAGGTTATGTGGTGGGCTCTCGGCCAATGAAAAGGAAGGACAAACTACATCGAATGATAATTCGTTTTAGCTGTTTTTACTCACTTCGAAAATGGCTGAGGAGGTCGAAGCTGCGATTTTTACGACGCGAATTGACCGAGTGGATTGGTGAGCGTTTGTTTACACATTTCTCAAGGTGAAAGGTAGCTGTAGAATCGTGAATAAATACGGTACGATCTCTCGTTTGAAGCACTGTTTTGTTCTTTGTGGGGTTTACGCATTCTTTCGGTACTGTGAAGTCATACCAGCTGTTTGCTTTGCGTTTTTGTACGATTTCATTGTTTGCTGTTATGAAATAAAATTAATTACTCGACCGAGCGCAGCGAGCGAGGGCAACATTAGTCTTGCAATGCAACTCGGGGCTATCGGGCAATGAATCTCGAGATTGCATGCCTGAGTTCGCCCGGTTATAAATGCTAGCTCCAACTAACCTATAGTCGTTTGATCTTCCAACAGAATGTATAGGTATTTATTATACCAGCATACATTGCTGCTAAACTGATCTCTAGCATTTCTTTCTGTTAAACCACAAAGATGTCAAAAATGGTTATTTCCTCTGATATCACTTGAATTTTAAATATTTTAGAGATTATTTCTAACATTATCTGGTGACGCTGAATGGGAAGACTTCACCGTCCCGTTATTTCAAAAAAGACATTATATCTTGATTTTAAGGCTCAAAGAAGTGCCTTATATCCTTTCCATGCATGGTAACGGTATTTTGGAAGAAAATGTGATGTGAGATGATTACCCTAACTGTATCTAAAAACAGAATACGTTTATTTGTTTGAAAAAAGGAGGAGCTATTTCGTACCTCCTTAAGTGTTTCAGGATGCGTTATTCCGCTTTACAGCGAAGACGAGATTACAGCTCTGTGGCTTTGGACCGTTTTATCCTCCAGTTTTCGACGGCAATTTACAGGGCGACGCACTTACCGTACAAATTGTCCGGCAGCCAGGGTGTGTCAATTTGATTGACAGTCAGGCTTCCTTGCAAAGCTCGCACAGTTGTAAGTTGAACACCGTTGCATGGGTTGTTGAGTTAACGTATTTACACGTAGTTGTCAAATGTGAACTGAGTTTGTTGGGTGGCCACGGTAAGGCACGTTGCACTTTAAGATCTTCACAACGCCAGCAAACTTAAGAAAAGAGTCAATAGTTATTAAAGAAGGAAAATTGTTCAATATATTCCTATATATGCTAAACAAGATGTATCATGCCTACCTCTAACTTCCTGCGTTTCACAAATGCTGAACGAATGGATGAGGAACTGCTTCTTGAAGTCCCGTTAGTCGGCAGACTACAATGGTCGTCGGTATGGCTTCTTTTCTGGCCTACTTTTGCTTCAGATTCCACGCTTTTGAAGTTGAAAATAGTTGGTATGGCATCATCTTTAAGGTTAAGTCTTCGTGACTTGAAAGCCTGACCAAGCAAACTCCTTACTGCCAGATTTTGTTTGAAGCTGTCTGGTGTGAAATGGTCTGCACAAACGCGTGAATATTTGGCAGGTCCAAACGATTCCCTTTTAAGTTAATTCAGCCATTCTTTCCGTAGTTTTGGGTTGTCGGGAAACTTGAACGTGCTTACTTTAGACTAAGAATTGTTCCTGCAATTTATTGCAGCACAAAACACCATAATTTCCCGCTAAATAGGATATTGAATTCTATAAGATTTGTATCCCGTTCTTTTTCAGCAATAATAAATAATAATTTATTAATTTATATTGCGCTTTTTAACATACAATGATCAAAAACCCATTGCAATATTAAAATATACCGTGAATATGTACTTAAACTAAATTAAACAATAATAAAGTAATTAAGCGCTAAAGGCTAAAAGCTAATTTAAAAAGATATGTTTTAAGACAGGTTTTAAAAGTTAAAATAGAATCAAAATTGCGCAGGCTTGTAGGGAGCGCGTTCCACAGTGTATGCGCAGCTACACTTAAAGATCTGTCACCAATTGAAAGGTTTTTTTCACTTTCCCAGCTGGATGTAATAGAATTGTGCTAGAATTAGAGCGCAGTGATAATTAAAAATTAATGATGATAAGACTGAGTTTCTTATTGTTGGATCACGCCAACAGTGACGTCACAACTGTTATTTCCGATGAATTCCCGACAATTGACACGACCGCTCTACGACAATGAAAGCCAAAAAGAAGCACTTTTCAACAACCAATATCTCTGCGATACTATACCCGTTCACTTTGAAACTATAGAATATGCTTATTTCGTACTTAAGCGACAAATTTCAATTATTAAATTTGACTGAAGAAAAAATGGTCAAATTTTTGGTTCATTTGACCTTTAAATAAAGTTCCTTTCCTTTCCTTTCACGACAGGCCTTGTATTCAGTCCCCGGCTGCCGCCGCGCGCGGTCGTTACTATGAATACAGACATGATACGTTATTGAGAGACCGATTAGTCATGCGCATACCCAACAATGTGTAAAGAGGGAAGCAAACGGCTTTAACTTCATTCGACAACAAAAGGAGGTTAACTATCCATAGAGTTATTTCAGTAGAGTTATGACTTAGAGTTAGAGTTAACGACTGCCAAAATCCTGAATTCAAGATTTTGGAAGTCCAAAATCTTGAATTCCAAAATCTTGAATTCAGGAATTTGGAAACTTAACTCTAACTCTACGACATAACTCTATGAAAATAACTCTAAGAATAGCTGTCTCCCAACAAAAGAAATGTTGAATGGTTGTTGAGGCAAAGTTTAAACGCTACTAACTCATTCAATATCGCGTCAACTTCGTTTCAACATGTTTCAACACCGCTGTTCAACAAAATCGAACGGATGTTGAAGCAAATGTTGAAGCTGTTTGTCCGGGCCTTTGCGGTGTTTCATTTGCCTTTATCAATCACAATTATTTGAAAAAAAAAAAAAAAAAACGAACAAACAAAATTTCTCTTGTTTCATTTACCATGGACCCAGCTCAACAATTTCTATTTTAATTTAAGGGCTTGTTACACCCCAGAAGCGGAAGCTATAGACCTTATTCATAAAATGGCGGTCAAATTTATAATTCTTTTGTCCACGTGCAAATTAGCCTACCAAGCCTCATTTTAGAGCAAGAATTCTTTTCAATTCACTGTAGGGTATCGAGGCTTGGTAGGCTAATTTGAACTTCGACAAAAGAATTATAAATTGACCGCCATTTATGGATAAGGTCTATAGCACGAAGGAAAAAAAAAAAAAAAAAACCCTTTCTTGCCCACGCATTTCTCGAGCTTGAACATATTTGCTCTACGAATTTCTTACTCCGAAGGGTCACCTCGCAGCTCTTACAAGGTCTCACCTGATTGGAAACCACCCTTGAGGTTTAACAAAAGAACAAATAACAGAAACAATGGACCCTAGGCCTAAAACAAAAGGGCCATTGTTTCTGTTATTTGTTCTTTTGTTAAACCTCAAGGGTGGTCTCCAATCAGGTGAGACCTTGTAAGAGCTGCGAGGCTACCGACTCCGAAGAGAACTTTCGATAAGCTAACACAAAAACAAAAAGAGACAGTCACAACGCACGTGAACATGCTTTTTGCGCGTTCTAATTAATTATTAATCAAGGTGCCTAACATCTGTGCATTAGAAGAAAAACAAATGTATTCCCGTCATCGAAATCGCTTCGATTCGCTTTATAGCTTGTGTGGTATATACTGAAAAAATTGCCCATCCTCGATGTTGGTGAAAGTGGTGGCTTTGCGGATAGGTAAACAGCAAGCGAAAAGTCTTCGCAGTTATGAAATAACTTAAGCAGTTGCTGTAAAGCAGCTCCCCTGTAGCCCTTGTACAACAATTTTGTAATTTTCAACAATTTAATATCTTCATTTAACTTTAATTTCTTTACTTTAAGAGCACAAATTGACTCTTAATGGTCAAGAAAGCTCCACAATAGTGTGCCTAAATTACACCATATATGACACTGTGATCGAGATTCGGTCGGTGTTCTATGGAAGCGATAACTGCCCATCAAACAGCAATAGCACACTCAACGTCACGAAACGATGCCAGGGAAGAAAGAAGTGCTATCTTGAAGCTTCAGCTGTGATGTTCAATGATTCTTGTCCCGGGAACATGAAATTCCTTAATGTCACCTACAGGTGTCAGTCAAGTGAGTCTTACCTTTTGGGGAAGCTATTTTATTTCGAAAGATAAGGAAATTCTATCTCCTTTCTCCTGAGAACGCTTTCAAATGATCCCGACTAATTACATGGGCAATTAAAATAGGAGAGAGGAATCGGGTCGCGCACGATGTGCAACTGCCACAAGTTTTCTTAATCAAAATATCCTCTGTTCTCTCTACTGTTTAGTGCCTTCCACCAAAGCCGCAAGGGAAACCATAAATCAGGGGCACCCAACGTCAATTTCCGGAAAATATCTGTTCGGAAGACGATTTGAGATCTAGAATTTTCGGAACATTTTTCGTAAAATATCTTGCTTGCCTACCTGTCCTAGGATTTTCGAACGTCTGAAAAATGGTATAATTGCCCATTTAAAACAGATTTTTACCCTAAAAAGGTCACCTAGAATTTTCGGGAGCCTTTTTTCTAGCTGAAATTTTCGAAAAGGTAAGTTTTGATCCCTATAATTTTCGGATCACTAGTCTTTCAGCCAGGAAATCCGAACAGATAGAAAATTTTTAGGGGATAAAAATATGCCTATAGCTACAGCTTAAATACTGAAATACGTTTAACAATGCTATGTTTAAGTGGTTTTGAACTATACTCTCGTTGGGTTCTCCTGATAAATGTAAACCCCACTCTACATTTTTTTCTACACATGTTATTTGGTTGAAATCACAGGCTGTACTTTTGTCTTTCGTAATCTCGGGGGGGCATTGGCACCGTGTGACATCTCGACATTGGAACATGTTATTAACTCGCCCATTCTTGTCTGCTTCAGCCTAACAGGATTTCTAAGCGTTGGGACTTCTTTTCGCACCTGTTTATATTTTTTGCTAAAAATGTTGCAATTAAGTTATGATCGAGCATACACGATGGGTAATAATTCCATATCCGAATATTATTCCTGCTGGTCTCACGACTTCAGAAATCGAAGGGAATCATTATTTGCATTACACCCAAAACGTACCTTGAAGTAAACATTATGTAAAGTTGTCTTGTTGATCGCTGTTTATTCTTGACTCTTTTTTCAGTTTATCATCTGACCTCGAAGGAACGTGCTTCGCTTGTACCACGTAATCTCACCTGCTTTGATAACATGGTGATTGTCACACACTCTGTATTTTGGGGAAAAGACGATTGCCATTCTCCTCTGAATGCACTGCAATCTATGCAAAGAGTGTGTGACGGTAAGAACAACTGCGATGTTGTACACAGCAGGAATTCTTTGGGAGATCCTTGCCCAAGGGCATCCCGTCTCAACTTTGAAATGTACTACAGTTGTCAAACAGGTGAGAACTTGCCCGTCATCGCCAAGGATATCTGCACTGTTCTCATCATCATGATTATCATCGTCATTCCAGTTATGAACTTTACCTGAGAAGGAACGAAAGTGAAGCCTGAAAAGCTTGGGCGGAGTTTGAAAGCATTACCTCTGCTATACTGGGGCAGTGCTCTTCTACTTCAAATTAAATATGTTTTTGAATTTATAATTTTTTTAATCATCGTTATCATAGTCACTGAGCAACATCTTTATCATAGCTGTGTGATAGCTACAGCATAATTCAGTTGTACATCTCAGTTGTATGATGTATACGATGATCTTTATTTTTATTACAACTAACATCTTTATCGTTCTTGTCAATATTACAATTCTGTTTCGTTTCAAGTCTTAATAGTTATTATCAGCCTTTTTGTTATCGCTGAGTTTATTTCCTATTTTAATTCCACAGAAAGCCAGCTCGTTCCCTTTTATTCCAGTTACTTAGCCTTTAAGGTCTTATGATAAAAATAAAGCTTGTTGTTCTTCTTCTTTCTAGTCTTAATGTGATAGACACATGCATTCACCATTCATCCCTCTGCTCAGTTCCACATCTCCATATTCATGCTGCATTTGATTTTTTTTTTACATGGATCATCTCCACATCCAAGCTATAGAAGAAATAATTTCTGTTTCCTTTTTAGTCAAGTGAAAGACTAGCGCGGGAATCTCCTCAATCCCTGCGCAATTTCATTACCTCTTGGAACGGAAAACGACAACTACGCAAGTTCTCCCCTCCTTTTCATATCGTCACCCATCTTATCAAACTGACAACTTCTACGAACACCATCTCTGTTATCATCTCTATTGTTTTTCAAAATGACTGTATATTCATTGCACGATAGAAAACTATCATTAGCGTTGCCACGTTCGCTAGCATATAGTACTTAACATTACTTAACGAGCAGTATGTAGGAAAAAGCTCTTTAGTAAGGATTTTCATTATTTTTCTTCTCCGTACAGCATTTGGTGGCTTGGAGACAGAGTGGTCATCCTGGAGTAATTGCACAGAGTGTGGCCACACACCCCTTAAAAGACGAATCAAAAGTTGCCTTAGTCCTGTCAACCAATCTAGAGGAGCCCATTGTCCACTGATTACGCAAGTGGTCCCTTGCAACTTTTTCTGTCCAGGTCGGTCTTTTTCATTAAAGCGAAAGACTATATTAGTTTTAATCGATGGAAAAATCTTGCCCACGAGCCAAAATTCATCGAAAGAGTGGCCCCAAACGGTAAATTTCAATTTGTATTTGTAGTTCGATGTTGAGCTATTTTTCTTTAGTGACAAAAGTGCATGTTTTTTTTTTCCACCCCTGAAAAAAAGGAAGAAAAAAAAATTAAACGCAAACGAACATTGCTTGAACAGAAAAGGCCATTGATCAAACAAAGGTGATTAGACAAAGCAGTATTGTCTAAATCAAATTTACGGCTCACCAAACCCTCGACGCCTGCTATTGGATCATTTGGGAGTCGATTGCCATAATCTTAATTTTACTTTTACCACAAATAGAATATACTTGACTCAAATTGACATGGGCTGACATGGTTTATGCACCTAGCAAGAGACGTAGAAATGCTCACCATTTACTCGGTAATTTTTCTCAACAAACAAAACTCGTTGACCGAGTCAGTGGGCGAAAACTAGTAGGAGCCAACGAGTGTTCGTCAACTCAATAATTGTGTATAAGAATTTGATTTGATTATAATTTTATGATTTAATTTCAGTTGACGGGCTTGCATTTCTTAGCGATACCTTATCAGTTGCTTTGGGGAAGGCTCTGTTTGTAAAATGGAGATTAAAACTCGGCACAAATTCAACTGCAATTATGCGCTGGGGAGATCGCCGCAACGAAACGTTGGCTTACCACATCATGGCAAACGCAACGAACCCCTTTTATCTGACAAATGAACACAACTATTCTTTTGAAGGCGATTATCAAGTCACACTCTACGCTTTTAACTCTTTTAGTAACCAGACCGTCTCGCGAATCGCTTACGTCCGAGTAGAGCTTTTCGGATTAAACATAACAGTACGTTCGATCTTACGAACGAACGAGTCATTCTACTTAAACGCGTCATTGGCTGTCGTTTCCCAACTCTCACTGAACGTTACATTTCGTTTTGGAGATGGGTCAGTTTTAAGATCCCAAAGATTACTCGGGCATTACCATTATCCCAAAGCTGGTGTTTTTGTTGCTGAAGTAGAAGTCGAAAACAAGGTTAGTAAGATCAAGTCTTCTCGTCGGATTACTGTGGAGGACGCTATAAAAGTCTTCAGTTTAGAGAAGGATGTCTATAAGGTTGCCCTGGGAACCAATGTTAGCTTTGCATTTTCAGTGGCACAAGGATCAAATGTGACAGTTACAGCTTCATTTGTTGACTGTGGTGCAAGATTTCCATTCCTTACTGCTTGGCTAAATGGTCCGAAACTGAACAGCTCGCTAAAGTCTTCTTTTCTTTCCGTTGGAGTGTGTAATGTTGTCTTAAATGCCTCTAATGCCATTAGTCGAGCGAACACGTCAGCTTTGATTATAAGTGAAATTGCTATTTCGGGATTAAACGTAAGTATCGACTGCCAGAGTCGATATCCGTCTTGTTTCCAACATGACCAAATCATTCTTAAGATAAGTGTCATGAATGGAACTGTGCCGAAGTTCGTTCTAGACATGGGTGATGGCGTAATCATCTCCTCGATGAAGAATCTCACCTCACACTCTTTTGCGCAAAATGACACTTTCCACGTTAATATCACAGCGTACAATAATGTCAGTAGCAGAAGTGTGTTTAGAAAAGTAAGAGTCATTGAACTGGTGCCCGTAACTGCCATCTACCTCCACTGCAACGAAACCGTTGGTTTACGTGAGATGACTGTATGCAACCTTGGTGTAAAGTCAGGGACGGCGTTTCAGTGTTGGTTACACATGGGTGATAGGGAACAAGCAAGGGAGGTGTTTTACACTTATGTTAATCTCACATCATCGTTCATTTACAATTATACATGGTATGGTATATATGTGGCAAAGCTTAGTTGTAACAACACGATCAGTTCTACTTTTGTTGAGTTTACCACAAAGAAAGTTCCCGACAATCTTCGGGTAAGTGTAACTCACAATGGTCCAGTTATGATGGATAGAATTTTAACTCTGAATCTAAGCGCTAATTATATCGGATATCGTTCTTACTTTGTTTTACACCTTGGAAATGGCGACGGTGTTATCTTTGGGTGGTTAAATTCCACTTCGGGTCTGCAAGAGAACTTCAAACACTTCACTTCTTTTCCGTATCCTTATGTGCTTTACAATTACACTTACAGTGTGCCTGGAATATATCACCTAACTTGGAATGGAACGAATGATTTGAACAACGCCTCTGTTGATACGTTTGTTTCAATAACAGATCGTCCTTGTAGCCCACCAACAGTTTCCTTG
>NC_090869.1:21565010-21585010 GCF_036669935.1 Montipora foliosa | reverse complement strand
GGTGTGCATCTCATGTTAGCCGTAAGTGAGGCCAACGGGATTTGGTAGAATTGTGCTATGTGTGATAATACCTTTTTCTATTTTCGCCATGAAAATATTGGCTAAAGCTACGGCCATTTTCGTATCCCTTGAAGGAATTGATCCACGACTCAAATATCGCTTGGGAATATTTGCTTTTCAAATGTCATCAAACAAAGGGATCATTTCCCTCGTGTGAAAGCAACTCTTATCGAAGTGAATGAAGGGGGTAGTTTCTAAAGAAACTGTGGTGCTGCGTCGGTGGGGAAGTAGTATACAAAAACTTTGGTTTTATCAACGGAGTTGATAATGTAAATTGGCCACCGTAAAGAGATTCTAAAAGCTGACGTTTCGAGCGTTAGCCCTTCGTCAGAGCTAATCGCTCGAAACGTCACCTTTTAGAATCTCTGTACGGTGGCCAATTTACATTATCAACTCCGTTGATAAAACCAATTTTTTGTAACTTATCGAAGTGTGCAATCTTTTCTGTGAATTCGGACTAACCGAATCCACTTCTGCCGTAAAAATTATACTGCATTGTTATTCCTGGCATGCCTGATTTGTGTTGCAATGAACCTCATTTCGGCTGCCAGCCGCGCAATACCGTCTTTTCGCTTGTCCGCCAATGACACTTGTTGCCTTCTACACGATCTATTACGTCAGAGCTGCATGTGTAACCAGATCGATTTGACCGAGCGCAGGACAGAGACGCTTTGGAGCGCCAAATTCGAGTGTTTCGGGCGAAAAAATATAGCAAACAAAACGTGTAAAAGATTAAACTTGCCGCAGCGTCAGACTTTTTATTCCTGCTCTTTTCGATGAAACCAAAAAAGAAAATTACTTCAAAAATATACACTTAAAGTTTTATGAGAGAAAACGCACACAAAAAAGACTTCCGGGTATGTATTCATTGTAGAGGATAAGGTCAGGTGGGAATTATTATTTTCCAAGACAAGATCTCATGCTCTGTTGCTTCTCCAGGTACGTTTCTCAGTCATTGAGAAAATCTCTCGGATCTCGATCTCGAGTTTGACTGGTGTAAATCAAATGGCGTCTTTAATAGCAGCAACGGGTGAAGTAAAAGAACAACTGAACTCATCTGCTCAGGTACACCGCAATAGACGGAATTGAACTAGTCGTTGGGAAGGAAAAGCTGTTTCTTTATACTAGCTTAGTTTCTATTTTTTATTGGATCTTTACTCGTTTAAGGTATGCTTACACCCCTGGAAAGTTTTATAACTGACACTGAACCATCGATCCCTTAATTCAACAAACTCACTTTGTATAATTTAAAGTTCTTGAAAGGTAGAAAACAAGTTGTCCAAAGTGAAAAGTCAATATTTTTGGCAATTGTAACCATGATATCGCCAGCAAACATTTCGGAGTGGGGATGAAGCAGTGGTGATAGTAGTGTCCTCCCACCAATGTGGCCTGTGAGTTGAATTTGTTGTTTCCGCTATTCTGCTTCGAGAGGTTTTTCTTCAGGTACTCCGGTTTTCCCCTCTAAATGCACTTGACACTTCATTATTATTATTATTATTATTATTATTATTATTATTATTATCTCATAGCATTTACGCTCTGGCAGATGTTATACCGCATTTAAACCAAAGGAGCGAGCCATAGCCAATGGCCAAAGGTCCTTTGGGTCATTCCCTCTTGTTTAGTTTTCCAGAACCTTTCTTAGGATCCTTGCTGTTCCTAACAAGGCTGTTTTCTGCAAGAGTCCTTTCTTGATAGCAATCCCTAGCTTCGTAAGCCATCCATCTAACCTTTTACTTACTCCTCCAAGTGCACTAACAACTATCGGTACGACTTCTATTATTATTATTATTATTATTATTATTATTATTATTAAACTAATGCCATTGGTAAACTACTCTGCCTTTACTCTAGATAACTGCCACGAACACACTGGAGGCTATGGTAATTATTTTGCTGAACAAGTCTCAAGAAGATGTAGATTTGTCGATGGTGACGGAAGGAGCCACTAATCTTGTTGCTGCTGTTTTCAATATTTTGATGTCCGCATCTTTTAATGCCAACTTCACACGTGAAAATTTGGTGTCGGAGGAAGATCGGAACAAAGTAAGCAGTTCTTTGCAATTTGTCATAGCTTGGTAGATCTCTAAAACTCTGTATGTCCTTTAATATAGAATTCATAAATGGTTACGGATTAGCTTTGCTTGCGTCTTACTGTTCCAAGAAAGAACTCCACTGAAATGATAAGGGTTGTTATGCAAAAGTCTCATTTCAGCAGTTAAAAAGTAATTGCCAGTTTCTTAGTGTCAACACGTAAAGCCGGATTGTAAATTTGATATCACCTATATACAGTCGAACCTCTCTAATACGGACACCAATGGGACAGACCAAAATGTCCGTATTAGAGAGGTGTCCATATTGTAGAGGTTACTACGAAGACATCATTTTTAAGACTTCACTGACAGTTTTGAGGGTTCAATAACTAAAATAGGCCCAGCAATCGACCGTTAAGCTTTCTTTCATGGATAGGAGGGTTTCATGTGGACCAAGGGTGATGGACTTCCCACAATGAAGAAACTTTGCAACTTGAACCAGAACCAGAAAACCCTAAGTTTACTGTCATCAAAGATAGCCGAGTTGTTGGGCTACCACGATTAGCAAATGCCACCCATGGCAAAAGAGGGTTTAGGACATTTAAGACATTTCCTCGTAAAGCCAGGGACAAGCCGGAATGGTTAAAGAGATCCCAAACAAATACATTTTTCAGGACTTCAACGGTGTTTGAACCCTCAAATTCCGTTCATAACTGCAAGGATCGTATAGCTTCACTTGATCATCAGTTCATGTCCGCAGTTTAATGTATGATTCATTTCATATAACATTTCTTTCATTGATTCATTCATCACGGAAACAATTTAACCCACAAATCAGACAAATGACCAGCTCCCAACATCAGTGGTTTCATAGCTGAGTTGATTAGAGCGTCGCACCGGCATGGCGAGTTCACCGGTCCAAACCCACTTGAGAGAGGTGTCCGTAAGGAGAGGTTCGACTGTATACCATCAATGGTTTTCATCGGGGTTTTTTAATTCAAATCTACCACTGAACCAAGATCTACCTCAGAATTTAAATTAGTTGGTTATTCATCTTATCAGTGTTGTTCTCAATGCCTTTTTTTATCTTTAGAGTAAAAATGTAGTTAACAGAAATATGGGGGCTTTCGACCAAGTCGCCGAAGCAATATTTAACAAAAAACTCTCCGGCCAGGAAGACATAGAGATTCAAACAAAGTCGGCGACATTAACCTGCAGAAGAGATATCGGCCATCGAGTCCAAGCCAGCCCAATTGTCGCAGGAAATGCCAGTGTCAAGTTCCCAGATATTAAAAATTTATTCAGCAGCGAAGAAGTGGATGCCCAGGTGCGTGAAAAGGAAACAACACGTAGTGTTATTTTTCTTTTAATAACAATTATCGCAAATGATCCCTGCAAACAGAGTTAAATCAGGAGGAGGCTTCAATCTCTATTTTCTCATCTTTTTAGTAAACTCTTATTTTGAGCATTTTGTCAACATATATGACCGTTATTCCATTTTTATACGCCGCTATGCACCATCCCTGTCGTTACCTTTAGGGTGTGCCCTTGCATATTTAATATAGCAGTTGCACAGATGGACAGTTAGCACTGAATTACAATAATCAAATTTTCCTCAAGACATTGCTTAGATTTTGAAAGATATTGCATCGAAGAGTTGCAGTCACAGGTGGAGTTCTTTTAACATTCTGCGAAAAAACGTTAAAATGGTTTCGAGTAAATGCTATTTGTATTACCAGAAACCCATAAGGGTTGAAACGTGTAACGGCCCCTTGTGTGCTGGGAAGCAAGCTTCTGAATATTCCAATTTGCTAAGTACCATATTTGGAACAACAAGAGCGAGGGGTTTCCAAATATGGTACTTAGCACTGAAACGTTCAACCAATCAGTTGGCACTGAATATTCGGAAGCTCTGAACGCGCGTTACACGTTTCAACCCTTATAGGTTTCTGGTATTACGTAACACTGATTTCTCTTCAATTTTCTATACCATTTCTTGCAGCTTCTACATCTTAGCAATAATCCATTTTCCTGGGACGAGTCCAGCAAATTAGTAACTACTTCCATTTTAGACGTCAAAGTCTGTCATTCTCACGGCGAGCGACTGCCTATTAACATTTCCAATTTACCAGAAGACATCGACATTCAGATTCCTTTTGCCACTGTTCCATCGTTGCAAGCACCGAACTCTTTTTCCAAACAAAATGACAATGAAAGCATTCAGTATCATACTTTTGAAGTTGAGGACATTGGACAAGCCATTGAATTTTTTGTAAAGCCCTTGGAAAACCAGGAACAAATAATGGTTTTAATCAAGTACGGTGAAAAACCAACGATTCTGGAGCACGACATAAAAGTCAAATTACCAAATTTTTCTAGTTGTGTAACTACGGGGAAGTCTTCGTTTGACGATAGCAGCTGCACTGAGAATCCTTACAGCATATTCCTACCAAGCACATATTTGAAGCAATTTGGAATATACTACGTGGGTGTAAAGTACGATATGGCTGATGAAGTACCTTTCCCGCAGAGTCGACAGAAAAGAGAATGTGGAGAGGGGAAAAGATCCAAACGTTCCTGCATTAAGTACAAAGATCCACCTCCCACCGAAAATTTAAGAGGAAAATTTGTGAAGAACCAACAGAAATATGATAGGTCCACGCACAGCAATTATACGATCAAACAAACGCGTATTAGTTGCAATTTTTGGAATCCTTCATCGAATCAGTTCTCCTCTGGAGGATGCAGAGTAAGATCAAGTTGTTCTTCGTATGAAACACACAGTGTTGTTGCCCTTTTTTGAATAACAAGATTTCGAATGGACCAGTTGTAAGGGGACAGAAATAGCAAGGGTTGCCTTTGGTGCAGATCCCATTCCAAACACCCACTGATTTGTTTTCGAAGGTTCTGAGTTCATTCCGCAAATTTTATGAAATGGCTAAACAGTTGCCTCTGAGTCCTTGCCGAGTCCCGGAATCGAACCTGGGCCACATTTGTGGGAGGCGAGTGCTCTCACCACTGCGCCATCCCTGCACCCCAAACACATAGCCACTTTCATCATTAAGAGACAGAAACGGGTAATCATTGACATATTTGGTTTGCAAGACCTATATATTAAATCTAAACAGCAATGGTCCGTGAATTACAACGCGGTATTCATCAATTTATCTTTCAGCCCGGCAGGCGTCGCTCCTCGTCACAATCGTTGCCTTGCCGTTGCAAACATTTGACCTCGTTTGGAGGCAGTCTCCTCGTTAAACCAAACCCCATTGACCTTAACAACATATGGGTTGCCTTTGCTGATATCCATAACAACACTGCAGTGCTGGCAACCATGATCACCGTTTTGCTGCTTTATCTCGTGGTTATCGTGTGGGCGCGGAAAGCTGATTTACAAGATCAAGAAATCCAGGTAGTGCTTTATTAAGGACGCTGCCCACTATTGTTATAGCGCATACTTTCTGCGCATCTCGTGATACTCGGATTTCCTATTGCTGGTGCTTATTATATTAATACAAGGATACTTTTGCGCGGTTCAAAACTATGCGGAGAAAGGAGAACTTAGCAAGAGATCTCGCATTTTTCAGAGATAATTGAGCTTCAATTTGGAAAAGGACGCCATACATTGCTTTGTATTCTAAAACTTTTTACAAATATTGTTGATTAATTATCTTCGAAAAATGCGTGGTTACACGCAATTTTCTTTTTGCATTTCAATAACACTTGTTAAGATCTGCTTTTCCCGCATATTCAGTAAACTGCGAGAATGCATTTTTGAGTTAGTAGGCACCGTCCTTAACTGATGATTATTACCAAGGGGCGACCAGTCACATTACCTTATAACTACAAGGTGTGGATGGGATTCTGGAAAAAAAAACTATGGGCTAAATTCTTGACCACCTCTTTGCCTTTTATGAATTTAGAAAATTTATTTTATCTCAGCTAACAGGAAACCTGAATTTCCTCAGTGATATAACGCAAATTTGACGTATTGAAAAAATGTGTATTTGAAGTGCGGGTTATAGACTAAAGATTAAAGTGATCTTCGCAATTATCTGGACTGTTAAGGACGGTACCTACTATTGTTATTGCGCATACGTTCTGCGCATCTGGACGGGTTTCCTATCGGTGATGCCTACTAATACAGTGATATTTTTGCGCGGTGTAAAACTATCCGTAGATCTTAGTAAGTACCCTTGGTATCCAAAACGAAAATTGAAGGTAACCATGCATATTTTGAGAGATAATTAAGCCTCAGTATGAGAAAGAACGCCATACATTGTTTTGTATTTTAAAGCTTTTTACAAATCTTACTCTTCATTATCCGTTTGAAAAATGTGTGGTTACCCCCAATTTTCGTTTTGGATTTCAATAACACTTGTTAAGATCTACATTTCCTGCATAATCATAAACTGAAGCAAAAATACCTTTGAATTAGTAGGCACCGTCCTTAAAGCAATTGTCTCCCCGTAGACATCTAAAAAATTGAAGCATCTTCAACGGGATCCTGTTGAATATGCACAGACCAGTTTTAAGGAGAATTTATGGGGTTTCAAGATTTATAGCCTTTCGTTTCATTTTTATAACGACAGACGTGCGTTCTCCTTTCCAGCCACATGTAATTTATTTCCTTTTTTTTCGATGCATATTTTTATCTTTTTATGTCTGCCTTTTTGTCATCTCTGCACGCATCGCATTGCAGTCATGTTTATGTGTGACTAAATTATCTTTATATATGTTATGTGATGGTTTTCACGTCGAAAGCATCTGCAACTAGGGTGACTACGCACCTTTACTTTTTTCCCATTATTCGCAATTCCTCTTTTTCTCTCTTATATTTTTCTCTTACTTTTATTAATGTGATAATTTCATGTAAAAAGTGCGAAATGAAGAATCTTGAAATATGTGGTGTCTGGCGACCAAACGTCTTCTTTTTAATTCTTCTTTCCTTTTGAAGAAAGATGCTGTACTCATCGGAAGGTCGTGCAATCCTTTTTCCTACGAAATCACGATATCAACCAGCAAGCGAAGAAATTCAGGCACCACAGCCAACGTAGCTCTTGTCATAGTAGGGGAAAACGGATCCAGTGGTGTGATTCAACTGAGTAAACTTACTAGCTTGAGATTTAAGAGAGGTTCCGTTGTCAGATGTACGGTTCTTCTTCAAAGGTGGTTGGGACAGTTGGTGTATCTTCGTATCTGGCAGGATAATTCAGGAGACAGCCCCGCGTGGAGCCTTGATCACGTGACTATACTTGACAGACGGACCAGCGAGGAATTGAAGTTTATATGTAACGAATGGTTAGCGGTTGAAAGTGACCTTGGGAGAACAGATAAAGTAATGTACGCTGCAGGGATCGATGAAATGACCAATTACAAGAATTTATTTCTGTCAAACAGCTCGGACGGACTTTATGACGAGCATCTTTGGATTTCAGTGGCGGTAAAGCCACCACAAAGTACTTTTACACGCATCCAGCGGGCTTCGTGCTGTTTATCTCTTCTGTTCTGCGCCATGATCACAAATGCTATGTTTTATGACGATGGTTCATTAGACAATTCCTCAGTTTTTGTTTTAGGTCCTTTCAAGTTGAGCCTGCGCCATCTTGTTGTCGGAGTACAAAGCGGCCTGATTATTGTTCCCTTTAATTTTATCTTGACTCATGTGTTTCGCAAAGTATCGACCTCTACATCAGCCAAGAAGGAGACGTTGAAGAGTCCATTCCAAAAGGCAGGGTCAAATGCCTCTACTCATCAGTTTAACCTTAGAAACTCAACACTAAAATGTACCAATAAAATTCGACCAAGCTCCCACGGTACCCACTTGCAAACGACCATTCGGCCTACTGACATCTTGAAGACACCAGTTTCCGAAGATGCACATACATCAACAACAACAAATTTCTTTGATCCAGGATGGAAAAGCCACAACAGAAAACTAAAAAGAAAGGAGAATAAATACTTCTACTGTTTCTTGTTCTGCACCGCGTGGGTGTTGTGTTTCGTATCCGTGGGCGCATCTGGATTTTTTACGTTACTCTACTCGTTGCAATGGGGAAAGGAAAAATCTGAGCAGTGGCTACTTTCATTCTTTTTCTCTTTTGTACAGGACGCAGCAATTTGCCAACCAGTGAAGGTTTTTATGTTTTCAGCAGCAATTGCGTTTATCATGAAGTTTTCTTTGGATTTGAAAGAAAAGCACAAGCCTTTTTCATCCAGAAATAGCGGGATCGATGACGTAAAAAAAGAACTTTTTCCCAAGGAAATGGTAAGACATTACATTACTCTTTAGCTTTTGGACTTTATCGTTTTATTTCTAAGCCGACGTCAAACATACATTTCCTTCAGTCCTGCATCCAGGACCGAACCAAACTCTTATTTCTGGTGTTTTGGTATCTTTTTCTTCTGTGCCATAATTACTACTTCAGAAATGCTGAGATCAAAGGAAATCTGCTTGGGCTATTTTTAATTGAAAATAAGCCCTATTATGTTCAGTATATTTTCCTCATTCCTTGAAGGCATAGAATGGGATCTATGAGGCTTTAGAAGCAAGTAGTAAGAAGGAACAGAGGTTTCCTTCTTAAATGTAACTTTGGGAACAAAGGATTCTCGCATTGAAATAGCATCACTGATCGATTAAATCGCGTGTCCCACTTTTTCAATAGCTTGACAAAAGCTAGAATTTGCAATGAAACTTCCTGTTATAATGCCATGCAACATCGTCACCATGTGCCTACCATCCAGCCAAACGTTTTTAATCAGTAATGATTTACGAAAATCAGAAACAAAACCTCGGGAAAGTTCATCGATGACACCGAAAGGCACAATCTTTAATGAAGTCGCTATTAAACACTTCATTCTTTATTCATTTCACCAGTTTGATAATAACACCTGTGTTGAAGAGTTTCAGCCACTATCGGAAAAGGCGTTGAAAAAGGCAAAGCTAAGGAGAATGAAAGAAATAAAGTCGTCACAGGTCATCAAGGAAGTGCTGCTTTATTTGTTGTTTCTTTTTCTGTTACTTGTGGTTGCATACAGTCACCGTGATAGTGCCGCCTATGAAATGACAGTAAATTTGGAGAATCACTTTTCAATATCGGTAAGAGTCCTTTTTCTTTGAGTAATTTGAAAAATTCTTAACTTAGTATCGCGTTTGGTGACGCATAGTCACTTTTGTCTAAGATTGAGAGCGTTAGCAACATTGGCTGGCAAAGAAAGTTGTAAAAGTCGCAAGGATTTCGTGTGTATGCTAACAATAACCGCAAATATTGCAAGAACAACACATTTTGCTGATGCTATCAATACTGCATGGACTAAACGTACAAAAGCACCCATCTGAGGGAAGCAAAGATAAACGCGAAGGGTGTGAACAAAAGACCTACATCTTCCGTGTTTTACTACTACTACTACTACTACTACCACTACCACTACCACTACCACTACCACTACCACTACCACTACCACTACCACTACCACTACCACTACCACTACCACTACCACTACCACTACCACTACCACTACCACTACCACTACCACTACCACTACCACTACCACTGCCACTGCCACTGCCACTGCCACTGCCACTGCCACTACCATTATCACTACCACTACCACTACCACCACCACCACTACCGTTACCACTACCATTTATTTCCACCACTATTGCCACTAACCAACCACTGTGACTACTACTGATGCTGCTGTACTACTACCTCTAGCAAGACAACTACGCGCACAAAGACACTCATTGACAATTTTCTGCTAATTGCTGAATTCTTTGGACTCTAAAGGTTCGAACATATTTGGATGTTTTGGTCGTGACGCTGCGATCCTTTATACCTTCAATTTTCGTGGCTAACTGGTATAACGACAAGGCGCCATCGTTGTCGGAAGATGGATTGATTATTGATGGAAGCTCAGTGCTTGTTGGCATGGCGAGGATTAGACAACACAGAATTAAGAGTGGTAAGAAAGAAATCAAGAGCAATTGAGACATGTATAGGGTCGATCGCAAACGATATGGTTAAAGCCCATGTTGAACATCACTAAAGGATCCAAAACCCTAAAGTTTCAAGTAAATGTTGCAATTGTTCCTAATTCGTAAAGATGTTAAATCTCAAAATTTCCCATGCGACTGACGGATGTTACGGATGTTAAACACCACTAAAGGATCCATAATCATAAAGTTTCAGGTGAATGCTACAATTGTTCCTAATTCGTAAAGATGATAGATCACAAAATTTCCCATCCGACTGATATTAGAGATAACGTCTATAGCTTTACATGGGATAAAGGAAATGGGTCCGCGGCATCTCGAAAAGCCAGCGCCGACGACAACGACACAGTTACAAAAGTGAGCAAAAAAATGGCTCAGTGCATGTTTCACCTGAGCGTTTTGCATTTTGCATATATAATTGCAGCATTTTTTTGCTTTTCTGCTCCTAAGGACGACGGGAGATTATTGGATTTTGTGGTTCTGCGGTGGACGTGAGCACCCCGAGATAAAAATGTTTAATTTTCTGTCCATTTTCTCACGCTGTTCACATTAAACGAATTCCTAGTTGTATTTGTTTGAATGCCGAGCGATTTAAGGCAATCGCGTGATTGCCCCAACGGGAATTTATATTACCAGGGCTTCGTTGTCGTCCTTGCTTAAGCTAATAGCCTGTGGTCTTTCCGGCCGACTCTTAGAAGACCAAAAACAGAGAAAGAGCTTAACTGTTCTTCTAAATTTGCAGATTCGTGCAGTTATGTCAACCCAGTGATAAGGCACTTATCGAATGGTTGCTTTGGGTTCTACTCGATAACCGAAGAAGACACCCACTTGTATCAGCCTAACTGGGTTCCGGTTCTTCCTAGCATCCCATCAGAAAACATATCGTATGAGTTATGCCCCAGGCCCTGGCGCTATTACTCCGCCAGTGATCTAAACGGTGTTCCCATGTTGGGCAAGACAGCCTTGTATTCTGGGGGAGGGTATGTTGCAGAACTTGGGTACCACACTTCCAAAGCTCAAGAGGTCATCGAAGAACTCACTTTTCACAACTGGATCGATCGTCGCTCACGTGGCATTTTCATCGAGCTTACGGTTTACAACGCACAGGTGAACTTATTCGGTGTAATCACCATATTGGCGGAAGTCATGCCCACCGGGGGAGTAGAAATGTTTCACAGGATTGATATCATTCGGGTCTACAGGTACCTAGGGGAGCTAGGATACGCGGTGTTGATATCTGAACTAACTATTTGTCTCGTCATCCTATTTTTTGTGTATAAGGTCATCAAACGTGTTTACTACCAAAAAGTGGCATATTTAAGGACATTTTGGAACCTTGTGGATTTCTGTCAAGTTCTTTTTGCGTTAGCCTCTATTGCTCTTTACTTTGTAAAAGTGGCGAATATAACCGAAACTATGAAAGATTTAAAAAAGAATCCTTTCGTATTCGTAAGCTTCTCGCTTCTGTTAACTTGGAATGAGATTGATACGTACATGATCGCTTTTGTTGTATTCCTCACGACGATCAAGTTCTTACATCTTTTGCGGTATAATAACCATATCAGATTCTTAAGCTACACATTTTTTAGGATGCGGAAGGATATTCTACTTTTCATGGTAGAATTCAGTTTTTGGTTTATCCCTTTTGCGATGATGTTCCACTTGTCTTTCGGACCCCATCTACAGGATTTTATGTCCCTGACAGCTACTATTCAAACTATGCTGAGCGCCCTCCTTGGAGGACCCTATTTTCGTCATCTGCAAGAGGTAGATCGAGTTTTGGCTCCCGTCTTGTACATTTTCTACAGTCTTCTAATGGTACTGATACTTTTGAATATGTTCGTGTCCATAATAAACTTCGCACTTGCGGATAGAAAATGTCTAATGAAAGATGCCGAAACTGATCCCGAACTCGTAGCATATTTAATAAAGAAGCTAACACGTGTTTTGGGTGTAAACGCGCTGGTTCACCCAGGAGATGACCACAAAATGTCTGCGGATGATGATTCGAGTGATGAAGAATTGGAGTCCCGAAGAGATTGCTTGAGAAAAAGGTCAAAGAGTATCTTTAAAGAATTGAAAACTAAAATATCCTCTATGCAGGAGAAAGTAAGAAACGTATCCATGATGGAAAAAGATGAAGAGCTTTTTTTAGAAACGATCCTTATGACGAAACACAACGGGCCAACGCCTCCATAATACTTAGGGAAGGGTGAATAGAGGGTATAGGTGCGTTGAGGGGAAGATAATACCTCGCTTCATTCTGAGAAGAGAAGATAATATAGTTATGTCTTTACTGGATTGTCAACGAGAGAGTTTAATTGTACTTCTCAAGACTATTCTCAATTTGCTATTGTCGCCCTTAGAATTGAGGCTTTGATACAGTTGAGGCAGATCATAGAAACCTCGATACTATTTGATGTACTTAAGTTACAAGACAAGCTTTGGTTTAAAGTGGTTACGTTTATTCAAAATGTCTTAGTATTACGTAATAGGAAAATTAAATATGATGAATGGCTAAAACTGCTTTCTTTTCTTATGTCTTCAGTGTTCCTTTCTTTTAATCATGGATTACCAGGCTTTAACCATAACTTTGCATCTTTTCAATGAATTACCTAATTCACTCGAATCTGACGGTGACTGAGGTATATATTACTAAGATTGAAACAACCCGCCACTCAGGCACTACTTTTCCATATACGTTATCCATGCCAGTTCCTGTGACGAATTATTGAGAAAATGTCATCACAATTGAGCGCACTTTTTCTTCATGGACACCATATCACGTGGATGAAAGGTGTGTAACTTGGTTATCTCGTCGCTTAGCAAAAACTGTAATGTAGTTGGCATTAAACGTTCGTGCCAAAGCAGTTCAGTTTCCGTTCGCTTACGATGACACGGTGACGCAATTCCTTTTAAGCCATTTCTTGACGTCTTTTATGTCATAACCCATCGGACCAGAGCCCCCTTCGTAAACAACCTTTCCATCGCGAATGACATGAAAGCGGATTGGAAGAGCACCATACCCAATGTTAGCTGTGTCAAGCATTGTGTCAACAACCACAGGACATCCGGGAATTTTTTGGGCCAATTTTCGAGCGGCAAGGCATCTTTCGGTTTGGGTTCTGTGCGTTCTAATGACGTAGTTGTTCTGAAAAAAAAAAGAAAACAGAGTTATGTTAGTATTGGTGGTAAAATTTACCTGGCAGCGTCAGTTCTAAACCTGTTACCGATTGAAGAATGAAACTTAAATCTGTGGAAAATTGAAGGTTAAAAGTCCCTAAGGAGCATGAGAGAAAAAAATCCAATCAAAAGCTTTCATTCTATTTATTGTCACACTCTTGAAGGATTTGATGTACACAAAAAAAAAAACGGAAACAAACGAACGACTGAAAAATTCACAAGTGCATTGCAAAACAAGCGGTATCTTGTAAAAAAGAATGTGGAGTACTCAACTCCAGCACAAGGGTGTTGTTTGAATGTGAATTCGTGCACAGATCTAAACGAAAGAGACAAAAGCACTCCTTGAATGGTAATTTAAGAACCACACGAAAGTGCTCCAAACAGCTGTATTTCAGTTATTTTAAGCCAAATTTGTCTAAAAGCAAACAGTATCAAAAGAAAGGAATACAACTTTGTATTTCATTGGCGATTCTTTGAGATTCTGTTTAAAAATGTAAATTGACGCTTCCGCTCAAAGTTCAGCTGACTCTATTTGGAATGCTTGGAATGTGTTTGGGCATGGTTGTTTTTAGTGTAAACAAGACTACTAAAACATACCTTCAAAGCCCATCCATCTGAGGGATGCGCCTCTTCGATGTAAACTATGCAAAAGTCGGCAACATGGCTGAATTCCTCGGCCATTTTCTGAAACTCGTTTAGCTGGTCCATAAAAATAGGACAGGTACAGCTGCCAAAGTTCAAAACAAGTGACCGCCCAGGTTTGGTCATCTGTAATAGCGGAAAAAGGTGTTTTCCAGACAAAGACACCACAGGACTGTTAAACGCATCTTGGCCTAACTTACTCTTCCTGTTCATATCCAAAGTCACGCTGTGCCACACATTGTGAAACATTTGATGACTGAATAGAGAATCCCAGTAAGAACGCACCGGCAACTTCACTTTGGTGACAGCATCAAAGGCCCGTATAATCCAAGCCTGGAAAGGTGGCATGGATTTGAGAAGCGCACCAATTGAAAAAACGAACAATAATAAAGTGTAGGCTGTGAAAGCTCGGACCACTGGAAATGCCTGCGCAAACATGTTGATGCTATGAGTTTCTTGCTGGAAGTGAACCGCTTAACGACTCACCTTGTTTTTCATAACAGCAATGACTTTATACTGTACGTGATTCGTGCCGGTTCATCCCTCTGATTGCGCAGAAACAATAGAATTATCAATTCTTTAAATCCGGATGATTTAGGGTTCATTGATTACAGCATCTCAGCAATATCTTCCCACTGTAATGTAACCCTTTGAAAATTACAGGAAGTAGAAAATCCTGCCTACATATATTACAAATGTTAACAGTGCATTGGCAGTTAACTCATACAAAAACTTCTGCCTGATCCATGAAATTAGCCTTTAATAGTTTGAAATTTGAAGGAAAAAAACATCTCGTGGTGTATTAGGCTCATGGCTTTCTATTGTTCTGCGAAAGATAATATCTTTGGTGCGCCTTGAGAAATGAAGGCATTGGATTTTTCTCGAACGAAGACGAATTTTCGCGGAATCGTATCATGCAATTTGCAGGCGCAATCGCGAGGAATACACGTACAGAATATTCATGCTCTTCGACTGCTGTTTTGAGACGAAAACCCATTCGTGTTTAAATTTCCCTTGCTGTGCACACCTGAGGTTCTTGGATAATACTTCAAAAGAATAATTTTCAAGGTGTCACTAAAGTGTGCTTTGAAAATATTCCTTGGGGACAGTTTTAGGCTGCCAGAAGATAACACTCAGCACAACTGGACAGGCGAAAAGCCAACGTTTCCGTGCAAAGCTTCTAATTACAACCATGCAAAACTTCGCCTTTGTACATTTCTGTTTGTTACTTTCACCGTTAGAGCGTTTGTCACCATTTATTTACTCTGTTTGCAGGTTCGTGAGACCATGTAAACACATAAGAACATTCTTTGTAGACTTGGGTTTCTAACGCTATTTGTTCTAAACTATCGTTGTCTCACGTAAAAGCTCAAACGAGAACCCGACAGTGCAATCGAGTTCAAAGGATTTGTATTTTTTTTCCAGTGAAAAATTCATTACCTCAGTGGATTGGCGATAACTTAGTTGAAACAGCTCTTTTTCGTTGTAAGGCCGTAGATTGCTCATTTTCTAACGGAGATGGTTGTTTTTTGATTATTAGGAAGAGAAAAGAAATGCTGAGAATATTGTGATGGAAACTCCTACGATAGGATTATCCATAAAAGCACACTTAAGTGACTGGAACCAAAAGAATGCCTTTCATCTAATAGATAATTAGCATTTAACGATGATGTAATGATCTATTTTCTGAAACTCAATTAAATAATAATTGATGTGTCATGCTTTCCGTATATCAGTTCATTGGTGCTTCGGTGAAATAACGGGCAAATTTATCGTCGACCAGTTAGATGCTTTGCCTTTTGTTTAGTAAAATTACATACTCCAGAGTTAGTTTGATGCGTTTCAAGTATTTCGTGTTGCCACCTTTTTGCCAGCGTGACTTTGTGGAACAGCTGGAGTTTTAATGACGTCAAAAGCGAGGGGACTCGTTTAGCAAGAATAGTTGTCTTTGTCAAAGTTCTAAAAACACGCCAAGGCTAGAATGCGGTCAGCAAAGCATCTTACGCAATCTTACGCAACTGAAGATCCATCACAAATGATTTTTGAATTTATTCGCCATACTTACAGTAACGGGGGGCTGGACATTTCATTTTCTCTGCTTTATTGATAATAATTATCAACATCATTGTTGTTTTCATGGAGAATGTCATGGCAATTAAATCTGGGGTGTCCAAAGTTGTCCAGAACAAAAGGCAAGAGCTTTCCAAGATTGGAAGAAACTATTTCAAGGTACGTCCCATTTTCTCAGCGCATATTTTTGCACTCAACTACCATAATTCTATTTGGACTCGCTCATGCTTAGATGCTTCCGAAGCAATGGATGAAAAATTGCGGAAAAATTTGCATTGTTTACTATGGTGACCGAGTGATCCTTTACTCGAAATCTTCTATGGGGTTAATGTTTTATTTAAGTCTTTGGTCCACCTAGCGTTGCCATGGCTACAAAACAATCGCATTTCTGAAGCCTTGCACAGCCTTGTTCAGACGAATTGTTTGAAGCTGGTTTGCAGCAAGTCAAATTGCTTCTGCGCAATCGTTTGCACAAGTTCCCACCGTGTCCCCGAAAATGCTCACAGAACTATAATACATGCATGTTTCGTTTGTCCACTTGCACTTGTATTTACGGGTATGCATCTCTTCCACGGACCGTATGAGACCGACGTACACTTTTTCAGTCTCTACAGACCATATTGATCATCAATTTCTCACAGGCTTCGATATCAACTATGCATGTCATTAAATAACGGACCGTATACAGACCGACTTGTTCTCTGACTATCTATTCAGATCTTCGAATTCTCACAGTCCTCGACTACATGTGAGAAATATATCACTGATATAACTCGAGGATGTAAGCTGCTGCCGACCTTGTTATTTATATGTGCTTAATAAAACGAAGTGTTCGAGGGTGTTTAATTCGTGTAACTTTAAAATATCTTCTGGTTGCCGTTAGTTGAAGATTATTTCATAGATAATTTTAGTTTAATAGGGTCTTAACTATTTTTCTCAAATCTCATTAGATTCTAATTAAATACTATATCATCACATGATTAGTTCTGATAAATGTGCGAGAGAGTTACCTGAACTCCCAGCAGCAATGAAACTTTGGCCTCGAAAATGTATAAGTTATGAATAGGGTTAGGGTTAGGGTTAGGTTAGGCACTTTAACATCTTCAGTTCCCACGGCCTGCTCCCGTCTGACCTTGTAGCTCAGTCGGTAGAGCGGCGGAGATCTATCCCGAAGGTCGTGGGTTCAATTCCCACCCTAGTCAGAGTTTTTCCTCTGTCCTTGTGTGGGCCCATTTCCATCTGTAGGGCTAACAACGCTCACATGGTTCATATGGGATAGAAATCTAGCACTTCACATTACACTCTATTCAGTTATAAGTTATGATAGGTCGACTGCGGTTGGCGAGGGATGGATTTTGAAGTGAAAGGAGTTCAAGACAGGACGCAAGTTTCAAAATACTTGATATTAGTAAAATTACATAGGTGATTATTGAAAAGTCTCTGCGCTGATTGATTGCACTTTAGGTGATTCTTTGCAGGTTAACGCACTCAGCGAGTGATTTATCGGGATTTACCTGCACCGGTGGCTCAGTTGGTTTAGCACCGGGTTGTCCCGCGGGAGATCTTGGGTTCGAACCCCGGCCAGATCAACACTCAGGATCTTAAAAGAACTGAGAAGGAAGTGCTGTCTTTGCAATTTCATCTGCAAATGGTGAGACTTTCAAGCATTCTTGGATAAGGACTATAAACCGTAGGCCCCGTCTCACAAATATCTTCTATGTTCATAAGTTCCTGGTGGGACATTAAAGAACCCACACACTATTCGAGAAGAGTAGGAGATGAAGTCCCCGGTGTTGTCGCCGTCCTGTTCTCTCCAGCAGAAGTGGCCGGCTTGGTGGGGTTGATGTCTCTAAAAAGGCTTGTGATGTAGGAGGCCACCTAAGCAGAAACAACCGTAAGTCAAATAGGGACTTTGCCGAGTGCTAGAATATGTAGAATTTCAGTAACAATGAACGAGAAATTTCAAGTGCGGTATTGAAAATTGTGAATTCATTGTTAGTGAACGAGTGCAGATAAATCCCTATAATTCACGAGCAATGAGTGCGTTAGCATTTTTATCATTCAAATTGAATACAATACACAAAGAAACACTGCATTGAAACCACTATATACTAGGTAAACCAGACAAAATGTTGATTTTAAAGTTAATATGTTTCAAAGTTGATACAAAATTAATCATATATTTTTATAAAATATATCCGAAAATACATGATATGAATGACTTTAATGCATCTTCGAAGACGCACTAAACTGGATAGTTCGTCTGGAATATGTAGATGTATAATTTCACTAACAATGAACGAGAAATTTCAAGTGCGGTATTGAAAATTTTGAATTCAGTGTTAGTGAACGAGTGCAGATAAATCCCTATAATTCACGAGCAATGAGTGCGTTAGCATTTTTATCATTCAAATTGAATACAATACACAAAGAAACACTGCATTGAAACCACTATATACTAGGTAAACCAGACAAAATGTTGATTTTAAAGTTAATATGTTTCAAAGTTGATACAAAATTAATCATATATTTTTACAAAATATATCCGAAAATACATGATATGAATGACTTTAATTCATCTTCGAAGACGCACTTAACTGGATAGTTCGTCCAGACGAATTATGCGCCTTGCTCCCGTCTTTATACTAGACGAATTTAACAGACGCAGAAAAAATGTTTGCCTAAGTTCGTCCCAGACGAATTATGCGTCTTATATATTTCGTCCCGTCTTTACACTAGACGGATAACACGCTCGATGCATAATTAGTCTGGACGGATTATGCGTCTCTAGTATAAAAACGGCCAATTACAGACAAATGTATGGAAAAATCAAGAACGCTACCACGCAGCTTTTAACGAAGGCTAGTCCCTAAAATTGGTCTGTATAATCCTTTATCGTGTACCTTCAGTTCGCGATTCATAATTTTTTTAGTACTAGCGTTTAACGAAAGTTATTTGACATCGGATCCCCATGTAAACACTACAAATTCTTTACGATTTGCCTACCCGTCAAAATGACGGTCAAAACCGTGATCAGCGTTGAACAACATTTGGGACTGGAGAAATAAACTCCTTGGTTAATTTTTAATCTGGGATTAGCGTTAATCGGCTTTTGAACAACCGGGCCCTGGTGAAAGACTTTCCAAAACCTCCTTTGGGTATTTTGTGGATAACCAGTCTATAAAACAAACAAAAGAAAAAAGTATATAATGATGATTTTACAGATTGTTCAAAGCTGGCAAAACTGTGGACAAAACGCGAAAAAACTCAACGAGCTTGAATGAAAAATTTAACATGCATGATTCGCACCCTTACCTTTCAAAACAGATATTCCCCAAGCAGTTACTTTCTTGGCATTTTAGGAATTGCATCTCATCAATAAGAGAATCAATTTCTGCATCTGACAAATCGTTAAACAAAGCATGGTGTAATGACAGTGGTGTGTTGAATTTACACCACGGCTATTACACCATGACGTCAAGGAAGTTGTTTCGTCACAACCCATTTTCACGTAGTACAAATCAGCCAATCAGAAGTTGAATAATAATACGCGGTAATTACCGAAGCGAATTTTTGAAAATGGCCGCAAGCCTTTTTGTCGAGGTGACGGACGAATAAGTAATTATATTAAAGCAATTATTCACCTCAGGCTCGGCAAATATCAGTGAATAAAAACCTCGACTTCATCTCGGTTTTTATTCACCGTAATCCGCCTCGTCTTCGGCGAATGAGAGATCTCTAACCGTTTGTCGCTCTGTTTTGTGACTCTTGTTCAGAGGGTGATGGACAAAACACTGACGCCTAGTCCATGGACTACCCTAAAACGGACATTAAAATACCATTGCGAATGAGTACTATTGAAAGAACTGAATTCATCATAACAATGTATCATATACCTTAATTTCACATACCTTGTTTATTTTCGTCCGTACGGTCAGATGCAACTAAATCCATTGCACCGGTTTCACTTCACTTACATGAAGTACTGGGTAAGTTTTGAAATTTTCAACTCTGAT
>NC_090869.1:21550010-21557510 GCF_036669935.1 Montipora foliosa | reverse complement strand
CACGGAGTCTGTCACATGATCTCCCGTAAAATCGAACAATAACCTCACCCTTTGAAGTTTGCCGGCCTTCCTAACCATTCCCCTCGACTAACTATGGAAATTCCCACGCCGGCCTGGCACCGGAAGCCAGCAATATTTATTATATTTTCGAAAAATAATTGTAAGTCATTGCTCTTACGATATGACGGAGATTTTCAATTAAGAAAATGAGTAGGCTTAAGAACGCGGGATAGTCATCGTGTAGGAGAGTTCCACTGTAGTCTGTAGGTTATTTAAGTAGCGACGGAAATTAAATCGAGCGTGTGACTTTTAACGCCGGCTGGAAATTTCTTCTGTCCAGGAGACATTACCGGAATTCTTACTTTACTGGCAGCTGCGTTCTACATTATTGGTGTGTTCTTAAAACGGTTTTAAGAACTTTTTTAATGCAGGCGTACATTACCATTCTGTAATCTTACTAGTATCCTCAAACTTGAGAAAATATGTTTTTGAATTAATAATCAATAATGAACTCATTTATCCGCTCGTCGGAGGAATGCTTGAGCTGTTTTGACTGTAACTATCAGCAACGAAGAGAACGAACGCGATCATCACATCGCATTCTTAGCAATCGAAAGACTTCCATTGCTCAGAATGACCAGGACAGCGAATGGATTTTTTCCGTTGCTTTCAGCTGAGGACGACTCGTTAGGACCGCGAATCGGTTTTGATTCCATGGCAGAACAGCGGGGACCAAGTAATTTTTCTCTGGGAAAACTGTCGAAAATCAACTGATATTTGCATGTTTACGTAGTTGAGCAACGCGATTGGGTACTCGAGACAAAGGCTTTAGACGCCAAAAGCCCGTGGGGACGTGCGAAAGATCCAGATTGGCGAGATTTGATCTCGGATCCCTACCCCTAGAGAGAAGCTGAAATGTCGCCAGACCAACGGTCGTGTCCTGTCCGAATCGTGAACTGCTCTCAGACTGGAGAAAGCGGGGGTGTCTGGAAAACCCGAATAGCGAATAGCGAATAGTTGCGAATACCGAACAGCGAATAGTCACAAATAGTACGAATAGTGCGAATAGTGGCGAATGGTCGCGAATTTTTTATTTATTTTTATTTATTTATTTTTTGCCACAGAAAGAAGAAATTAAAATACAAATATGAACAATCAAAAAAGAGAAGATGGAAAGAAAAATTATTGAATTACATTGGTGGCGAGGAGGCCTAAAAGAAACTACTAAGCTTATGTAAATTAGGCCTCCCCAAGTAAAAGCATCTATCTATTGTTGACATGCAAGTTGGCAACGGAGAATACAATTGTTACAAACATTTAGTTATTTAACGTGTTGAAATATAAAGTAATGAACGGAAATTAAAAACAGTTTGAACTTACAAGTTGGTAATGAAGCATACAATTACAAACACTTAGTCATTTAATTAAGGTGTTGAAATATGTAAACAGTTGTGAAAGTAAAATTACAGGGTGAAAACAATTTGACACAGGAAGAACAAAATACTTAATTTTCAGAATAGTTGTTAAAAAAGAATGACTTAAGTGCTTTCTTGAAGGAAGCTGTTGAGGAAGAATTCATTATATCAATGTCAAGAGAATTGTAAAATTTAGGTCCCTGATAGAAAACAGAAAATTGTTTAATGTTAGTCCGACAGAAAGGCAGACGAAATGCATGAGAGTTTCTCGAATAATATGTGTGAATTTGACTGTTTAGAGTGAATTTGCTAGCTAACTTGGGAGGAAGAGTTCGAATTTGATAGGAGAACATGAATTGACCAAGTTGTAACAGGTTAAGATCATGGAATTTTAGGATTCCAAGTTTCTTAAATATAGGGTCAGAATGAGCATTAAAATGAGATTTATCTATGATTCTCACCACTCTTTTCTGCAATTTTACCAGACGAACAAGGTTAGTTTTATAGATGGACGCCCAAACTATATTACTGTAAAAGAAGTAAGGATAAACAAGTGAAAAGTACAATACACGTAAAGAGTATGAAGATAAATAAAAACTTGATTTCTGTATCATTCCAATTGATTTCGACACTTTGTTAGCGACATGAGAGATCTCAGACTTCCAGGTTACGTTTTCATCGATGATCACACCCAAGAAGACTGTTTCTTTAACTTGATCAATTTGTTGTTTATTTATCAAAATTTGAAAATTATAACTTCTACGTTTTTGGTTTGGTTTGAACACTATGAACTTGGTCTTTTTAAGATTCAGTGAAAGCTTATTAACCCTAAACCATAATGACAACTTATTTAACTCGATATTCAGCTGATTAACCAAATAATCAGGATCTTTACCAGACAGAAAAACGTTGGTATCGTCCGCGAATAAAATCAGTTGTAGTGCCGTAGATGCATTGACTATATCATTAATGTAAAGAAGAAAAAATAAAGGCCCTAGAATAGAGCCCTGAGGAACCCCACAGGATATATTAAAGCGAGAAGAAACATGACCGTTGAAATCTACAAATTGTAATCTGTTAGAAAAATAGCTTTTTACCCATTTTAAGGCCAGTCCACGTATACCATAGTGTTCAAGTTTGTCAAGTAAAATATTATGATTAACTGTATCGAATGCTTTTGAGAGATCAAGGAAAATACCAACAGCTATATCACCACGATCTAAAGCAGAGGAAATCTTATCATACAAATCAATCAAAGCAAGTGTAGGGGAGTGATTTTTCCTAAAGCCATATTGCTCATCACAAAGGACATTTAAATTAGTTAGATAATCATTTAAACGGTTATAAATTATTCTCTCAAGAAATTTGGAAAAACTAGGTAGAACTGAAACAGGTCTATAGTTAGTGAACAACGACTGGTCATCAGCTTTGAATAAAGGTATTACCCGTGCTATCTTCGTTTGATCTGGTACAATGCCATGAGCAATCGACAAGTTAATAATGTGAGCCAAAGGTTCAGAGATTAATTGGATAGATTCCTTTATGAGGGACATTGGAATGTTATCATAACCCGCAGCTTTGTTGGATGCAAATGATTGAGCAATAACAATAATTTCTTCTTTTGTTGCCGGATTGAAAAAGATAGATTCTGCAAAAGATCCTGAAAGAAAGTCTTTATGAGAAAAAGGATGAGATTGTATTTCTTTTGCAAGGTTAGGACCAATACTGGAGAAATACTTACAAAATTTATTCGCGATGATAGTTGGATCAGATATTTCTTGACCATCAGATGTGAATATTGAGTTTACTTTAGGCTTTGATTTCTTCCGATTCAAGATGTCATTAAGAATTTTCCAAGTAGCATGGGTATTTGCTTTTGCATATTCTAATTTCTTCTCATAATATAATCGTCTAGCCGATCTCAAAATGTGATTTAATTTGTTTTTGAAAGACTTATAGAGTAGATTGTTATTCTGTGTCGGTTTATGAAGGAATTGTTTATAAAGTTTGTTTTTCCTTTTAATCGACTTGAGAAGAGCTTTAGTTAACCACGGTTTTTTAATAGATCTCTTCTTCGGAATCAATTTCCTAACAGGAAAACAGTCATTGTATATTTTGGTAATTTTATTAAGAAAACTGGTGTATGCAGTATGTGGATCATTGTAACCTGCGAGTGAAGACCACTCAACACCCTCAAGTTTTTCAACAAACTTGGACCGATTAATTGGGTTCTTATCTCGGACAAAAATGTGACGAATAGTCACGAACAGTGACGAATAGTAAGAAATAGTGGCAAATAAGGGTGGAGGGGGGGGGGGGGGGAATTGTGAGGAAATGACGAAAATTTGGTACCCAGTACTTCCTGGTCAACCGCGCAGCAACGTTGGATGGAATTTTCCCGCAAAAAAGCAGAGATGTGTCGGCGAAGGACAGCTTGAGCCCTGAGAAGAAAAGGTAATAAATGCACTGAAATCCTGTTGCTTATTTGGATAATTAATTAACGCAACGGTTATCAGAGTAGCTCGTTTGTCTCTTTAATCACAAACCACTTGCCTCACATTTTGATTTTATTCCTTTCCGGATCGGACAGCACAGATGAGGATGATGAAACGGTGAGTATCTAAAATTTATGTTCGGGCGCCACTGTGCGAGGAGATGATCATGGGCTTGATGTATTAATGAAAGTGATTTATATTTTTGCATTTTGACGTTTGTTCTTCTTTAGAGTGTTTGTAAAAGCATGCACGAAACTCTCTTTCGACGACAGGTGAGCATATTATTTGCTTTGATTACGAGATTGTTCAGCATAAGGCGGTGACTATTGAAGACTATTCGTCACTATTCGCGACTATTCGCACTATTCGTACTATTCGCTATTCGCGACTATTCGCTGTCCGCTATTCGCTATTCGCGACTATTCGCTATTCGCTATTCGGGTTTTCCAGACACCCGAGGAAGCGGCGGGTTCTTCGTGAAAACTGGCTCGTTCGCTAAGCATGTGGAGATTGCTCTGGGACTCTGGGCATTTATGCTATATCGTTTGTTATCGATCTTCATGTGAGAGTGGACTTAAGGCCGAATCAAGCCGATTTTTGGGATTAAATCTTCCTCGATCGCGGAGTGATCAGTGGCTTCAGAGGTTCGGGGTTTCCAGTCTTCTTTTAATGAAGGATAGGAGCAAATTTCAAAACTTGCCCAGAGCGCCTCAAATCGACTCAAGGACACAAGATGAAGTAAGAGTAAGTTTATTTCTTGTATTGTCCTCGCTATGAACTAGGATTAGCCGATTTTTTTTCTGCATTTCATGTTTCCCATATAAACCCTACAAACCGTTACGTTGACTGAGCATTCAAATTGTGTTTGGGTCGCCTGTGGTTATACGGTTGTGAAACATGGCGTATGACTAAAAGAGATGCGACCAAGCTGGACGTATTTCTACATAAACGTCTGTGAAGGCTTATGAAGATCTATTGGCGTATGAAAATGTCAAATGAGGAGATTAGATACCGGGCTAACATCAGCACCATCACTGAGCAAATGTTCCGGCGGCGCTGGAAGTTCATCGGCCACGTTCTCAGTTCTGTCAGAATGGACCCAAATAAACATCCCTGGACAGCATTAACGTGGGCCCCAGAGGGAAGAAGAAGTCGTGGCAGACTTGGCGGAGAACTATGCCGTTTGTATCAAAAATAGTTCTTGTCATATATAAAACTTATCATTAAATATATAAGACTTATTGCACTTTAAATAAAACATCTTAGCTTATAAATAAGTCTTGCTTCAAAATATAAAACCTGTCACGCCGTATATAAAACATGTTTGAAAACATAAAACTTGTCACGCCATATATAAAACATTGTCACACCATATATAAACTATAACTTGTCACGCAATACGCCTATTGGAACCCAGTAGCGCGCCAAAGGGCGAGAACGAGGCGATGAACTTGAGTGTCCAGGATGGATTAGCAAGATAGCCTCTCACAGAGACCTCGTTGAGAGACTATCAAGTCTTGCTGATGGTCTTACAGATCAAAACAGAGCGGAAAGGCAAAGAGGTAATCAAAGGACATAAATGAGTCATAGTCGGCAGCCTTACGCGAAGTCGTAATTTCAACAGCTCTGCGTCACTGATGTCCTTATTGCCAGCAACCCGGAACGATTTGCTACAAGTAGAACAAGTAGATCAATTAAGCTGGGCCTCAATTATCATGATCTGATCTATGCTATAAGGAAGCAGAAGACCACTAGACCTCAACCTAAGCTCATTGAATATCGTAGTATGAAGGGCTTCGATAATGATAGTTTCCTAGCTGACCTTGGTAAAATCCCCTGGCATACTGCATACATCTTCGATGACATTGATGATATTTGTGAACACTGGTACAGTATGGTGTCCGTAAAAAAAGGCAAAGTCTCTGTTACGAGCCTGAAGGCCCATTAAGGCCGGCGCTTATCTCCGGTTTTCGTAGCATGAAGCGACTAGGAGCATTTATTCTCCCCCCTGGATGGGATGCTAGTCCATCGCAGGGTTACCCACAGCATTACGCCGGTACCCATTTATACACCTGGGTGGAGAGAAGCACCGTGAGAGTAAAGTGTCTTGCCCAAGAACACAACACAATGTCCCCGGCCAGGCCCCGAACCCGGACCCGGGGTCGGTGAGCACGCTAACCATGAGGCCACCGCGCCTCCCACGAGAAAAAAGGATAATCTTGAATATCTTACCTGAATCAAAACGCCCCACGAGCTGAAATTTTCCATGAAGATAGCTTTTTCGTTTCTTGCGATAATATTAAATTGGCAAGTTCCACACTGAAATATTTCTCTTGTAATTTGAAAAAAGGTGAACATAATCGCCCTTCGTCCGCGAATCATGTAAGCAGCCAAAAAAACACCTTTGAATCCGGATAATTGTACGAACATGAAAATTTATTTATTCTTTGTTATCCTTGATATATCTCAGCTACAGACGTATAGGATGTCGTTTTGAGTGTAGAATCTGCTTTATTTTCAGTTGACCGTCTCCCAACACACAAGCTCCATTTCATTATAAGACCGGGTAGGTATTCTAGACATACAAAAGAAGGTAACCCGTACGTAAAAATGTACAAACAAGATTTTGAAAATATTCAGTTAAAGCAAAGTCCTTTTCCATTTCTCGAAAGTTTTATCTGCTTTGCGAGATTTAAGTTCTTAGGGGTGATAAGTAGTATAAGTCGCGGACCAAGGATCCCTATGTGAAAATTGTTGCAAGAAGCGATAAAACAAAAGTTTAAAGTCTGCAGCAAATTCGTTCCCAACCGCAGAAATAAGTTTATCTGTAAATCTGTTCTGCAAAAAGACACGATTTTCCGTTGTGTTTTATCTTTACACAAGCCAAGTAAACATGACCATGTAAGTTACGGAGCCGCAAAAGGAGAGACTTTCTTGAAAGACAAATTAACACACCTGTTAACAAACTCGAATTTTGAACAATCACCAATAGCAGGAAAGCCGAAATTTCGTCATGTGAAAGAAGAATAATCAAGAAATCATTGGACAGATTTGTTTTTGGTGGTACTTTAGTTAACGAGGAAATATAACATCATGTTCGGAAAATTCGCGGACCAAGGATCTCCCGGACCAAGGACACCATACTGTACCAGCTGCTGTTCGTCGATGTAGTGGACCAGCAGATTCCATACAAAAAGAAGTATATCCGGGAAGACCAGCTACCATGGATAACCCCTGAGATCTCCTCTGCAATCCACCGCACTTCAAGCTCTTTTCAGACCGCGTCAAACCACCTCTGGTGTATTAATTTATAAGAGAGCTGAAGTTGTCGGGTTTAACTATAGATCGCTTTCACTGTCACGCAACAAAAAAATTAAATCGAAGCTTTTCAATAAATCACCTCACCAATTCTCAGGTCTGTGCGCTACAGCGTTTCTGTCGAAGCGTTGCACGCAACTTAATAGAGGTTATAATCCTTGGAAACTCAGGTTCATCGCCTCGTTCCCGCCCTTTGGCATGGTACTGCGGGTTCCAATAGGCGTATTGCGTGACAATACGGCGTGACAAGTTTTGTGTATAAGGTAACATGT
>NC_090869.1:21532510-21540010 GCF_036669935.1 Montipora foliosa | reverse complement strand
TCCTTCTGGAAGGAGAAGAGGAAACCGATCCAGAGGTTTTCGAGGCATCATGTGTTATCATCAATGGATTTCACGGTATGTTGCTTTTTTTAAACTTACCGATAATGTGAGTTTTGGGTGGGAAAAAAGACAAATACTATATTGATAAGACGACAATGCTGTGTGCTCGTTTTAAATCTTTTATTTTGTCAAAGTAATTTACCCGGATTATCAGAGTTCCCAAGGAATAAATGTTATCTAAGGCACTAAGGCGTTTATTATTAATCCTTTCTGAATTCACATTTTTTCTAGTTTGTGATTTGCTTTAACAAAAACGTATAGGTTTTATCTCACTTTCCAGCTAAAGGAGGCTAAAGGAAACCGATAGCGATCATCAGAAGCTGCCTTTATTTCGTTGCTGAGATGCCAAGAAGCATTGTTATCCTTCAGGGCCCATTCATAGGCATATTACATGTAAGAATAACTGTAGTTCAGGTCTAGTCGAAGTTTTCTTAAACTCTAATGATTGCTCACAAATTGTGCAATTTTTCATCAATCGTTTACAGCGGTTCCTTGGCATGGGCTCATCTTCAGTGTACAAACATGTGGAACTCAGAGATGAGGAAACACAAAGCACAAAGAGAGAGAGACAAAAATATTGAAACGATACCTTAAACCGCTTACGAAACAAAAGAGATTTCAACAGGTTTTGATACCGAGGATAGCCCGAAACATGGTAATCAGTAACCTTTATCGTGCATTTGTACACATCATGCATAGTGGCAAATTGCGGGTTGTTGTACTTAATTCCACAATAGCGGTGCAACAGTAATAATAATAGGGGCGGGAGCTTAAGCAAGGGCGTCGAAGACGACGGCTTCGAGATAGTCGTCTAAAAATATTAAATCGCGTTATTCTACAGTAAACACCCACATATAAGAACTTAGAATGTAAGAACCTGTTAGGCTAAAACTTTCATTCTAGACCCTCTTACATATGCCACTGGGATCTTAAGTTGCCTTAAGTCGCGTTAAGTCCGTAAACACAACACACCTTAAAGTTTGTCTGAAACGATTGAGAAAGAGTTAAATTAAAAAGTGGCAGATCAAGGGAGGCATCATAATGTAATTGTCTCTTGGTTAATTTCCAAAACAACAAGAATAATGGGTTGGGCAGGGGGTTGCCTCCGGATACACATTTGAAAGGTGCTGATGAGCCTGGCGAACTCCTGCTGTAACACATAGGATTGGTCAGAACACCGTGGCTGCAAGAGGTCATGCAGCAGAGATAAGTGTTTGCAAGAATCATGTAAATCCTTATTAAATATTTGTGACAAGCCTTTTTTTAAAACTTTGCCTTGCAACATGTAGCTCTAATGGAGACACCACAAGCAAGATTCTAGTCTCTACACATTGTATTTGTGGCAAGATGTTATGCCATTTGCTTGTCACAGAAACAAGTATTAAACGAGAAAGCCTATAAAAATAATTCAAGTCTTAAGCTGTATTATAATTCCTCACCTTTGTGAGGAAGAGTGATATGATGCCTCAAAATATTTGCAATTTTACATAACAAATATAAGGGAGGAAATAACCAAACAATTTTAAGCTCAGTAAAAAGAATTGAAATTATTTATTTTAGATGTAATACTGATGTAAGCTTAACTTTACTTAAAGAAAAGGTCTAGGAAAGTGTGTATTGTAAGGTTGAGAAGTCTTACTCTAAGCATTTCATGCAATTTTGTTCGATTTACATACGTATAGTCGAGTTCCAGATGGCGATGCTCCTCACGAGAATACATGATTCAGTAAAAAAGAATGGATTAACCAACCTTTATTTATTATTCCACCACACAAAATTCCAAATCTTGATCGCGTATTTTGCAACCAAATCCACGAAATATGTAATAACATTGCAAATCTCCTAAACTTCAAAAGCCAGAGGAAACCTGCTCTAATTTGCTCTTTGTACGGGGTTTATGCTTAACTTGATAGATGAACTCACAGCCACAGCTCAAAGAAATCCTTTTAAATTTATGTGCCAGGCAAGTAAACCAGACATCCGCAGAAATTCAATTGTAGGGCAAGTGTACATGCTGGGTGTACGTTTATCTGAAGCAGGAATAAAAATGGCAACCGTATGCCTATTCTTCCTTTAGAACGTTATAGTGCTGATCGATCACGAAGAAATGCCTCATCATGTAAGTTTTAGACTCGGGTTTTGTTTGTACCGCAAGAGGAAAGGCTATGTTATCGACACGTGACATGACTCAAACTCACGCTAGTCTACACATAGAGACATGGACTATATAGGCTGCCAAGATCTTCTGCGAGACGCAAAATGGCGGACAAAAGACTTCGACTCTCTTGAAAATTGTTGATGATGATAGAGGAGGAGCCTATTAAGTGTCATGACCAAGGGAAATAAGTTTCATTAATAATGATAATGATAATAATAATAATGGTTTAATTACAGTTATATCCATAAAAACAAAAGGGCTCCTCAAATGTAAAACACTATCATGAATTATGGCAATTAAAAACTGTGAAATAATTATTATGTCACAGTTGTTGTTAATAACGAAAGGTTATGAAAAACATTTCAGAGTAAAACGTAGCGAGATAAAAATATTACGTTTCCGCCACGACATGTCACCATTATCAAATGCAAATTATCGTAAGTTAGGTAAGGTTATATAAAGCATAGAGAGTGGAAAAATACATTAGAATAAATGAGACGGAGATAAACAAAAGAATGAACAAAATCTAAATAAACAGTTTTGCTGGAATGGAGGCATTTTGAGTGTTCAGAGTCGGTCTCTTTTTCCTTATCCGCATGTCATAAATAAGGCACTCAAACTTTCTTTAAGGTGGTAAATTGCTCGTGAAGAGTGTTGGATCTTTGGTTGTGTTTGTCCCTCAGATGTTTACTGATGACGGAATATTTATGCTCCTCAATGCGCAGGTGGAGATGAGGGCTCGTGTATATTATTCGAATCACACGAATTACATTGAAATTCATAGACAACGCATTGTTGGTTTACAAGTGAGGGCTTTGTTTCCGTAACTTTCAAATCATCAGAGATTTTCCTACTTGTGAAAACTGGTTGTAATACACGATCGATTTTCTTTCCAACGGTCGCTTAGTTGCCTGCGCACGGAGTCGGCGGATTTCTGATCTTTGAAAGGCAAGGTTATTCGTACAGGGCTGTCGACGGGCCTGGTGTCTTGGGAGGCGTGAAATCTCTTAAAAGTAGAATCAATAAGTTTTTCAGGATATCTTAGTTTCAGAAAAAATTTTTCTTCGATAATGGCATTCATTGGAGAAGAGGTCCGGAGAAGATGACAAACGTTTAGCGCGATCAAGCATAGTTCTTACTAGCGATCGTTTATATCTGTTGTCCACATGGCTCTGTTAGTGGAGTAGAAGCCCTTTGATCTTTTTTTCTGTAGACAGAGGTGTTAATGTGGTGATCGGTCTTAGTGATTACCATGCCTGCGAAGGGTAAGCAGTTGTTGACTGCTGTTTCCATTGTAAATTGGATTGCCAGGTGCCCATCATTCACAACTGAAAGGAAGTCGGTAGCAGCGGTAAGGTCAGGTACTAGGGCGAAGGTTTTATCCACGTATCTTTTGTAGAAATTGGGAAGTTTGTTTTCATGTGAAAGTTTCTCCTTGATGGAGCACATAAAGGTGTTTGCCATTACTGATCCTCATGATGGTGAGCCCATCGCAACACCGTCTATTTCCTCGAACAAGCCGCCGTTAAACTGGAAAAGTTGAACTTTGGTTGCAATTGTGAGCAGTTCAATTAGGTGTCCTTCGAAGATGTTAAGGTTGTGTATATTGTTAAACCAGTTCCTATTGAATGCTTTCTTTGCTAAAATCTGAATAGTTTCTTCTAACGCAATGTTAGTTAAAAGGGCTGTGACATCATACGACACCAATCATTGTCACCGATTTGCAGATTCATTGAAAGATGTCGGATATCGTGTACTCTTTGATAGATAAATGTCATCACAGAGGAACTACGCGCCAAATTACACTGAGCAGACACCATCACTGAAAAAACAGCTTAGTGAGCTTTACAGCGAAAACGGACAGAAATCATCATTTCCCGTTACCTATGCACCTTGAAAACACTTGCCTTGCTACGCAAGAAACTCTACCAGAAGATGTCTGACGATCACACGTCTAAAATCGCCAGGTTATTAAACAGAGATATTGATCAACGATGAAATGATATATGAAATGGATCATATGTGAACTGCGGATATGAAATCAAGTGAAGCTACGATCCTCGCAGTTAAGAATGCAATTTTTGCAATAGCGTAAAGAAGCCTGAAAAATTCAGGACTTCAACGGGGTTTGAACTCGTGATCTCGCGATACCGGTGCGACGCTCTAACCAACTGAGCTATTAAGCCACTGACGTTGGGAGATGGTCATTTGTGGGTTTCAATGTTCCCGTGAGGAATGAATAAAAAAAATTGCATTCTTAACTGCGAGGATCATAGCTTCACTTGATTCCATATCCGAAATTTAAAGAAAACGACAAAACTTTTGAAATTATATGACATGTTTCGACAGAGACTTGTGTCATCTTCAGTTGATTAATGTACAAAGCGTTAAGTTGAATTTATAAGTACGGAAAAAGTGCTAATTATGTCAGTAACAACGGAATGTACATAAAACGTAACAATGTGCGAATTAAAAGGATAGTTTTAGATTTACGTGATGCAGTTGTTGATTAAGAGAAGGTTGTTCTCTTTGAATATGAAAAGCTTCTTTTATCTTGAGTTAAAAAGTCGTAGAGGCGTGATCTAAAATATGGAAACACTCCCCTGAAGACAGGGCGCGACATTGTTCGGAATTCTGTAGGTGTTTGAAAATGTGAGAGGCCCTATCACTGACTAAGTGCTCACGTACGCGTGTGGAAAAATGCCGGATTGTTTCGCCGACATAACAGGCATTACAGCCCCCCATACAAACTTATAAACCACACGTGAACGAAGCCCTCCAGGGATAGGGTCTTTCACACCAAGCAAGTTGCCTATCTTAAAGGAGGAAAAAACTAGTTTGATGTCCAAATCATTGCAGTAGCGCTTGATAAAGTGACGGATCTTTTTCTGAGTTACGACAGAAAAATGGCCTATGTAAGGTAGCTTAAAATAAAATATAGGCGAAGTGGGAAGGGAACCCTGGGGACAATGATTACTTAGGGTCCCAGTAATGTAACGGTTTACAACCCTTTCAATTAAATGGGCAGGGAAAAGATTCTTTTTTAGGATTTCCATAAGCTTAGTTATGTCCTCGTGTAGCCCCAACCAGGTGTTGTTAATCTTATAGGCCCTATCAATAAGAGTCCTGATGAGACCCACTTTGTAAGAGTACGAAGTGAAACTGAAATAATTAGTTAATAACCCAGTAAAGGTTTTCTTACGGTAAACTCTAGTTAAAAAAGAAATGGGATCATTGTTATCAACTAAAACATCTAAAAAGGGTAATTTGTGATGAGCTTCTTTTTCCATAGTGAACATAATGTTTGGGTGTCTAGAGTTGATGTAATCGAAAAATATAATGGCATCATGTTCCGAGTGAAATAAACAAAAAGTATCGTCAACATATCGGCGGTAAAATAACATTTCAGAACCTTGAAAATCTTCTAACCATAGTTTTTCATGATGCCCCATAAAAGATTGGCTAGAACGGGGGCAAGAGGAGACCCCATGGCTACACCATCAATTTGGTCATAGAAAGAGTCATTAAATAAGAAATGAGTCTGGGCGGTAGCTATAGTAAAAAAGCTTCTAAGTTCAGGCTCACTTAACTTAAGGTCAGGATTGCCCTTAGAAATGTAATTGACTGCTAGGTCAATGCACTCATCGAGGGGTATGTTGGTAAAGAGACTTTCTACATCAAAAGAGACCATAAACGTACCAAACATGGATCTGTAGCACAATGTTCAGTTGGAATGTGCGGCGATAAAAGACTACAAAGATATTTAGCCAAGTTATAATTGTATGTTCCAATAGAAGACACGATCGGGAGAAATGGCGGAGTAGAGTTGGTTCCACGATCCTTGTGCATTTTAGGGAGGCCATAAATTCTTGCTGGTTGGGAGCCTTTGGGATAGACGTTCTCGTTCACAACGTTGTCAAGATGGCCATCTTTCTTAAATTTTCGGAGCAGACGTTGCAGTCTGCCTTCTCTAAGTAAGGTGGGATCTTCCTTGATGGGCCGGAATTTAGAGGTGTCATTGATTATTTTAAGGATGCCTTGGTCGTAATCCGATCGGTCCAAGACAACCACACCATTCCCTTTGTCCGGTTTTAAAATGACAATGTTTTTGTTCTTCCTTATTTCCTTAAGAACCCTGAGTTTTTTGAGGTCTTCAATCGTGGGACGGTATGAAGAGACATAAGTGTGGGCTAAATGAGAAAGATCTGCAACAAGTTTTCCTGCTTGTTTGGTGTCTCTCAGTTTTTTGGCCATAGTGTGATTAATAAGTTCGAAGCAAGTGAAGACATCTGACTCGTTTATTTTTGGTGGACGGATGGAGTGGGTTAATCCAAAAAAAAAATCTTTGTAATTTTTTATCGCCGCACATTGCAACTGAACATTATGCTACATACACTTTCACTTTTGTTCAGGACATCCAATCTTTATCCATGTTTGGTAAGTTTATGGTGACTTTTGATGTAGAAAGTCTCTTTACCAACATACCCCTTGAGGAGTGCATTGACCTAGCAGTCAATTACATTTCCAAGGGCAATCCTAACCTTAAGTTAAGTGAACCTGAACTTAGACGCCTTAATTTTTACTATAGCCGGCTACCGCCCAGACTCATTTCTTATTTAATGACTCTTTCTATGACCAAATTGATGGTGTAGCCATGGGGTCTCCTCTTGCCCCGTTCTAGCCAATCTTTTTATGGGGCATCATGAAAAACTATGGTTAGAAGATTTTCAAGGTTCTGAAATGTTATTTTACCGCCGATATGTTGACGATACTTTTTGTTTATTTCACTCGGAACATGATGCCATTATATTTTTCGATTACATCAACTCTAGACACCCAAACATTAGGTTCACTATGGAAAAAGAAGCTCATCACAAATTACCTCTTTTAGATGTTTTAGTTGATAATAATGATTCCATTTCTTTTCTAATTAACTAGAGTTTACCGTAAGAAAACCTTTACTGGGTTATTAACTAATTATTTCAGTTTCACTTCGTACTCTTACAAAGTGGATCTCATCAGGACTCTTATTGATAGGGCCTATAAGATTAACAACACCTGGTTGGGGCTACACGAGGACATAACTAAGCTTATGGAAATCCTAAAAAGAATCTTTTCCCTGCCCATTTAATTGAAAGGGTTGTAAACCGTTACATTACTGGGACCCTAAGTAATCATTGTCCCCAGGGTTCCCTTCCCACTTCGCCTATATTTTATTTTAAGCTACCTTACATAGGCCATTTTTCTGTCGTAACTCAGAAGAAGATCCGTCACTTTATCAA
>NC_090869.1:21515010-21527510 GCF_036669935.1 Montipora foliosa | reverse complement strand
ACGCCTTGAAATAATTTTGCTAGCGATTTTCAGAATGCGAGTAGAACAAGAATGTAATCCGTATACCTTGTTAAGTGATGTTGAAAGCATTTCAGACTCAATTTCATTAGGAGTGACCAGTTTAAAGACAAAGAACCGGCATTCTTTTGCTTTGGCAAGTAACTAAAATAATGCTTTTGTTCCTGAGGACCAATGGTTCAAAACATTGGGTATTTCAGTAGCCCTAAGTGATAATTATCCATTTCCAGGCGCTTGAGAGCTGTTATTACGTTATTATCTTTCTTTTTCCGATTTATTAGAAGATTAATCCCCTTCCATGTATTCTTGAGTCTAGACAGGGTTAGGATTTTGTTCCTGTAAAGTTTATATTTAGCCATCGCCACCGAAGTAATAAAGCTCAGTTTTCTTCCGAATTGACATTCTTATACCCCTACTTATCCAGGTTTACTCAGGTTTCATTCTTTTGGGGATATTCTGACTATTCTCATTCCGGATGAGGAAAAAACAGCAACACACAGATTTGCAAAAGAAAACGTATCTGGAAACGGAATGCTATTATCGAAGGTGATCTGGGAACTACTGTATCTGCGCATGCGCCAGTTGCGTTGACATGGTGAGTGAAAAAGGTTTCCCGAAAGTTTGGAACACGAACATTGAAATATGGCCATAAGTCTCAGTTTTTTTGCGGTTTCCTCGATTTTTCGGTTTGTTCATTTGCTAAAAACCTTAAGGGGGAAGATGACGATTTGTTTTTTTACTTGTGAGTGCTTTGCGTAATGCAAATGTGTCCCCATAGGCTCTTGTTCTTGATGTTGACTTTATTGAAAAAATGCTCGTGGTTCTTGTACAACCAATTAAGCCAACGTCATTTCTTTTGACCAGACAGGGGCACTTTTTTGAATAACACAAACTGACACTTCTTGTTCTAGCACCGGTAAAGAAAACATAAGAGAGGCAGCACACCCGCATCTACGGTAGACATTTTGCATCGCTATTCCATTCAAATTTTGACAATTTTCAAGCCGCCGGCGGGTGACTAGCTGGCCGCGTATCTTTCTACGTATGTGTTTTTGTCGGTCGCTGTTTGTCCTCTTTGAGACCCGAATGGGCTTCGCTGCGAAGTAACCTATTTCCTAATGCTGCGTTCCCCACTCCTTTCTACGATTCTTGCATTGATGACACTAGCCTCGTTTCTAAATCAATTATAAAAAGCTCTCAGAAGCCGATTCCTTCGAAAACCTTAAATAACAATGACCACAACCAGGTTTCTGAGCCCGCGAGACTGAGCGCCCCAGAAAACCATTGTTTTACGAAAACCACCGGTCATCAACCTATTTCTTCCCGCCAGCTCTCTCTCTTGGCGCTGGACCCAGGTTCCTGTACCGGGGTTTTCGCTATGTGATCACTGGGCTCGCATCCGTGATGGTTTTGCCGATAATTATATCTGCGATGTTTTCTGGCTAATTGATCTGAGGGGTATCAAAGTTCGCGATTCACTCAAGATTTGGGGCTATATCGACTCCGACAATTGCGCTTTGTGTGCTCATTGCGAGTCCATTAAAAGGTAAAGTCTCTGTTACGAGCCTAGGAAGTCTCATCAGGCCGGCGCTTATCTCCAGTTTCGGTAGCATGAAGTGACTAGGAGTATTTCTACTCCCCCCTGGATGGTACGTTATGGTCCATCACGGGTTACCCCCAGCATTTCGCCTGTATCCATTTATACACATGGGTGGGAGAGAGGCACCGTGGGCGTAAAGTGTCTTGCCCAAGAACACAACACAATTTCCCCGGCCAGGACCCGAACCCGGACCACTCGATCCGGAGTCGAGAACTCTAACCATGATCACTGTTTTTTAAGCTAGAATAGAGTCAAACGTCTTTGGGCTAGCTTTATTCCAGCGATAACATCGGTGCTGGGTACCCAGTTTGTGCCCAATCCTCCTTCTGTTTAGCATACCAAAAAAAGATGCTGGTTTTTACAAGGAATGACATTTCAGTTGATTCTACGGGCATAAACGTAACGCAAGAACCGTGAGCGTCTGGTCTTGTCGAGACAGAGGTGAGAGATGGGTTCATGCAGACTGGGATGCCTTAAATGCTTTGTTGTAAACATGGTGGTTCACGAGGGAAGTTGTCTCTCTGGCCTTTCCATGGATGAATTTCAGGACCTCACCGATAACATTTGGGCAAGTTTTGGAAAGCTAAAAATTTCAATCAATGCAGTATTTTTCCGGTAGGACTGGGTGGCCCGACACTTATAAAAGACTCTATGAAATGAAAATCGGGGGTCTCCCCTTGTCATGGAATGGCAGAACTACCCAGAATTCATTTTAGGTATGAACGAGGCAAACTGAGAAGCACGAGACTGGTCCTCATCAAATGGCTGAAGCGAGGCTGGAAGAAAAAGTAGAAGAAAATTCTAGTCAGATTACTAAGTAGTAGCCCTGGCGTGTGCTGTTAACGTAGACTTCTGATTTCTGAACAAGTTTGTATCATAGAAAAGTCGCAACAACGTAGTGCTTTTTTTCGCTGTTATCCTTGTAGCAAAAACAGTTATGGCCCGTTCACTCGCCTAGAATGTTTCAGTCTTTTTTTAAGTAATTACCAATAAAGATCACTTACTTAACTGCAGTTCGTATATAAAATCTCATAGATCCTCTATCATTTCAAGTAGAAATGACTATCGTGAAGGGCTTCTGATCTCTTATAGCGCTAGCCTCCAGCTAACAGAAAGACCAATCTACTAAAACTAGGAAAAACACAAGATCCGTTTTGATAGTCAATAGGACACCAACCCAAACCACCTTTTTAATAAAAACTATCTCTCTCTCCTCAGAGCGGAATTTGAGGCTTTTCGCTTTTAAAACTAATTGCCTTTAAATTCAATCTAGTTATTTTAGCCCCACGTGAGATCGTTCACAAGTTTGAATTCCAAGAGTTCCTGATTACAAGACCTTAAACCTGTGTCGCAAATTAAGCGAAGATATATAATATGTTTTTTGGCGGATTCTCCAGATCAAAAAGTCACGTAGACGGGGGTCCAAAATGCCGGTAGTATCTTTGTATTGGACTTTGCCTTCCTTGTGTATTGAGTGGGACCCCCGTCTACGTGACTTTTTGATCTGGAGAATCCGCCAAAAAAACATATTATATATCTTCGCTTAATTTGCGACACAGGTTTAAGGTCTTGTAATCAGGAACTCTTGGAATTCAAACTTGTGAACGATCTCACGTGGGGCTAAAATAACTAGATTGAATTTAAAGGCAATTAGTTTAAAAGCGAAAAGCCTCAAAATTCCGCTCTGAGGAGAGAGAGATAGTTTTATTAAAAAGGTGTTTGGGTTGGTGTCCTATTGGACTATCAAAACGGATCTTGTGTTTTTCCTAGTTTTAGTAGATTGGTCTTTCTGTTAGCTGGAGGCTAGCGCTATAAGAGATCAGAAGCCCTTCACGATAGTCATTTCTACTTGAAATGATAGAGGATCTATGAGATTTTATATACGAACTGCAGTTAAGTAAGTGATCTTTATTGGTAATTACTTAAAAAAAAGACTGAAACATTCTAGGCGAGTGAACGGGCCATAACTGGTTTTTGCTACAAGGATAACAGCGAAAAAAGCACTACGTTGTTGCGACTTTTCTATGATACAAACTTGTTCAGAAATCAGAAGTCTACGTTAACAGCACACGCCAGGGCTACTACTTAGTAATCTGACTAGAATTTTCTTCTACTTTTTCTTCCAGCTCGCTTCAGCCATTTGATGAGGACCAGTCTCGTGCTTCTCAAGTTGCCTCGTTCATTCATACCTAAAATGAATTCTGGGTAGTTCTGCCATTCCATGACAAGGGGAGACCCCCGATTTTCATTTCATAGAGTCTTTTATAAGTGTCGGGCCCCAGTCCTACCGGAAAAATACTGCATTGATTGAAATTTTTAGCTTTCCAAACTTGCCCAAATGTTATCGGTGAGGTCCTGAAATTCATCCATGGAAAGGCCAGAGAGACAACTTCCCTCGTGAACCACCATGTTTACAACAAAGCATTTAAGGCATCCCAGTCTGCATGAACCCATCTCTCACCTCTGTCTCGACAAGACCAGACGCTCACGGTTCTTGCGTTACGTTTATGCCCGTAGAATCAACTGAAATGTCAATTCCTTGTAAAAACCAGCATCTTTTTTTGGTATGCTAAACAGAAGGAGGATTGGGCACAAACTGGGTACCCAGCACCGATGTTATCGCTGGAATAAAGCTAGCCCATTCCCAAGACGTTTGACTCTATTCTAGCTTAAAAAACAGTGATCATGGTTAGAGTTCTCGACTCCGGATCGAGTGGTCCGGGTTCGGGTCCTGGCCGGGGAAATTGTGTTGTGTTCTTGGGCAAGACACTTTACGCCCACGGTGCCTCTCTCCACCCATGTGTATAAATGGATACAGGCGAAATGCTGGGGGTAACCCCGTGATGGACCATAACGTACCATCCAGGGGGGAGTAGAAATACTCCTAGTCACTTCATGCTACCGAAACTGGAGATAAGCGCCGGCCTGATGAGCCTTCCTAGGCTCGTAACAGAGACTTTACCTTTTAATGGACTCGCAATGAGCACACAAAGCGCAATTGTCGGAGTCGATATAGCCCCAAATCTTGAGTGAATCGCGAACTTTGATACCCCTCAGATCAATTAGCCAGAAAACATCGCAGATATAATTATCGGCAAAACCATCACGGATGCGAGCCCAGTGATCACATAGCGAAAACCCCGGTACAGGAACCTGGGTCCAGCGCCAAGAGAGAGAGCTGGCGGGAAGAAATAGGTTGATGACCGGTGGTTTTCGTTAAAAAACAATGGTTTTCTGGGGCGCTCAGTCTCGCGGGCTCAGAAACCTGGTTGTGGTCATTGTTATTTAAGGTTTTCGAAGGAATCGGCTTCTGAGAGCTTTTTATAAATTGATTTAGAAACGAGGCTAGTGTCATCAATGCAAGAATCGTAGAAAGGAGTGGGGAACGCAGCATTAGGAAATAGGTTACTTCGCAGCGAAGCCCATTCGGGTCTCAAAGAGGACAAACAGCGACCGACAAAAACACATACGTAGAAAGAAACTAGGGTCGTTAGAATCGCTAACAATGGAAGCTAACCCCGCAAACTTCAAACCCTGGCCTTTTAGTTTTAAGTTGACAAGATTTAAGCCACCATCTTTGAGATGCAGAAAGCAAGTTTTACGGGCCACAGTCTCCATCTTGCAGCCCCACAAGAAAGAAAAAAAAAACAACATTAAAAGTAAAATGACACACGCTAACATCAACCCGGTGTGGCCAACACATTAGGCATGCGCACAACCATTTCACTCGGTCAATTAGCAGCCATGGACAGCTGTTTCGGCCTTTTGGGCCTCATCAGCATGGCGTAGCTAACATACCAGGCGGGTGTTTTTAGCATCCCTTTCAGTGGTTTGGGACCCCTTTAAGTGGCACTTAAATGGGTGCTAAAAACACCCGCCTGGTAGCCTCTTCGAGCCACTGAACTCTAGAACGAGTTTTGTACAAGCGTCCAACTCGCTTAGGATAAGAGACTACAATCGGCTCTCTATCTCAACTATTTGAGGGCCGACGGAGACGTTACCCGAGGCGCGAGAGAAAGCTTAAGTTCGATAATGCGGTTGGTGAGTAGCTATAGGTAGGGACCTTATCGTGCGAGAGCCTCTTGCGCTTACCACTTGTAACACGACACAATCTTTAATATACGTAGTAGAAACCTCGCCGACAAAAGGGAGTTGCTGAACTTCCAGAGACCTGGACCACGGGTATGACCACCAGCGAGCTGGACAGGGAGAAAATCGTTGTCGGAAGAGCGAGTTAATCGAAGGCATTAAGCGCCGAGACACCAAAAACTTATCTAAGCGAGACCCGATAGAGAAATCCGAGTTGAACCAAGTGCACTGGCACACTTCCGCCAGACATCTGATAGGTGAAAGGCGGAACGAAAGTTGGAGAGGAATTTGGCAGGAGTAAATTTACCACCGAATTTATCGCTCAAGGGACACTTGAGCAGTTTGGGAAGGTGAAGAGGGTTGCTGCCGCGGAGGCTGCAGGAGTGATTGGGAAGATTTCTGGGAAGCGTGGGACATTATCATCAATGGATTTCACGGTATGTTGCTTTTTTTAAACTTACCGAAATGTGAGTTTTGGGTGGGAAAAAAGACAAATACTATATTGATAAGACGACAATGCTGTGTGCTCGTTTTAAATCTTTTATTTTGTCAAAGTAATTTACCCGGATTATCAGAGTTCCCAAGGAATAAATGTTATCTAAGGCACTAAGGCGTTTATTATTAATCCTTTCTGAATTCACATTTTTTCTAGTTTGTGATTTGCTTTAACAAAAACGTATAGGTTTTATCTCACTTTCCAGCTAAAGGAGGCTAAAGGAAACCGATAGCGATCATCAGAAGCTGCCTTTATTTCGTTGCTGAGATGCCAAGAAGCATTGTTATCCTTCAGGGCCCATTCATAGGCATATTACATGTAAGAATAACTGTAGTTCAGGTCTAGTCGAAGTTTTCTTAAACTCTAATGATTGCTCACAAATTGTGCAATTTTTCATCAATCGTTTACAGCGGTTCCTTGGCATGGGCTCATCTTCAGTGTACAAACATGTGGAACTCAGAGATGAGGAAACACAAAGCACAAAGAGAGAGAGACAAAAATATTGAAACGATACCTTAAACCGCTTACGAAACAAAAGAGATTTCAACAGGTTTTGATACCGAGGATAGCCCGAAACATGGTAATCAGTAACCTTTATCGTGCATTTGTACACATCATGCATAGTGGCAAATTGCGGGTTGTTGTACTTAATTCCACAATAGCGGTGCAACAGTAATAATAATAGGGGCGGGAGCTTAAGCAAGGGCGTCGAAGACGACGGCTTCGAGATAGTCGTCTAAAAATATTAAATCGCGTTATTCTACAGTAAACACCCACATATAAGAACTTAGAATGTAAGAACCTGTTAGGCTAAAACTTTCATTCTAGACCCTCTTACATATGCCACTGGGATCTTAAGTTGCCTTAAGTCGCGTTAAGTCCGTAAACACAACACACCTTAAAGTTTGTCTGAAACGATTGAGAAAGAGTTAAATTAAAAAGTGGCAGATCAAGGGAGGCATCATAATGTAATTGTCTCTTGGTTAATTTCCAAAACAACAAGAATAATGGGTTGGGCAGGGGGTTGCCTCCGGATACACATTTGAAAGGTGCTGATGAGCCTGGCGAACTCCTGCTGTAACACATAGGATTGGTCAGAACACCGTGGCTGCAAGAGGTCATGCAGCAGAGATAAGTGTTTGCAAGAATCATGTAAATCCTTATTAAATATTTGTGACAAGCCTTTTTTAAAACTTTGCCTTGCAACATGTAGCTCTAATGGAGACACCACAAGCAAGATTCTAGTCTCTACACATTGTATTTGTGGCAAGATGTTATGCCATTTGCTTGTCACAGAAACAAGTATTAAACGAGAAAGCCTATAAAAATAATTCAAGTCTTAAGCTGTATTATAATTCCTCACCTTTGTGAGGAAGAGTGATATGATGCCTCAAAATATTTGCAATTTTACATAACAAATATAAGGGAGGAAATAACCAAACAATTTTAAGCTCAGTAAAAAGAATTGAAATTATTTATTTTAGATGTAATACTGATGTAAGCTTGACTTTACTAAAGAAAAGGTCTAGGAAAGTGTGTATTGTAAGGTTGAGAAGTCTTACTCTAAGCATTTCATGCAATTTTGTTCGATTTACATACGTATAGTCGAGTTCCAGATGGCGATGCTCCTCACGAGAATACATGATTCAGTAAAAAAGAATGGATTAACCAACCTTTATTTATTATTCCACCACACAAAATTCCAAATCTTGATCGCGTATTTTGCAACCAAATCCACGAAATATGTAATAACATTGCAAATCTCCTAAACTTCAAAAGCCAGAGGAAACCTGCTCTAATTTGCTCTTTGTACGGGGTTTATGCTTAACTTGATAGATGAACTCACAGCCACAGCTCAAAGAAATCCTTTTAAATTTATGTGCCAGGCAAGTAAACCAGACATCCGCAGAAATTCAATTGTAGGGCAAGTGTACATGCTGGGTGTACGTTTATCTGAAGCAGGAATAAAAATGGCAACCGTATGCCTATTCTTCCTTTAGAACGTTATAGTGCTGATCGATCACGAAGAAATGCCTCATCATGTAAGTTTTAGACTCGGGTTTTGTTTGTACCGCAAGAGGAAAGGCTATGTTATCGACACGTGACATGACTCAAACTCACGCTAGTCTACACATAGAGACATGGACTATATAGGCTGCCAAGATCTTCTGCGAGACGCAAAATGGCGGACAAAAGACTTCGACTCTCTTGAAAATTGTTGATGATGATAGAGGAGGAGCCTATTAAGTGTCATGACCAAGGGAAATAAGTTTCATTAATAATGATAATGATAATAATAATAATGGTTTAATTACAGTTATATCCATAAAAACAAAAGGGCTCCTCAAATGTAAAACACTATCATGAATTATGGCAATTAAAAACTGTGAAATAATTATTATGTCACAGTTGTTGTTAATAACGAAAGGTTATGAAAAACATTTCAGAGTAAAACGTAGCGAGATAAAAATATTACGTTTCCGCCACGACATGTCACCATTATCAAATGCAAATTATCGTAAGTTAGGTAAGGTTATATAAAGCATAGAGAGTGGAAAAATACATTAGAATAAATGAGACGGAGATAAACAAAAGAATGAACAAAATCTAAATAAACAGTTTTGCTGGAATGGAGGCATTTTGAGTGTTCAGAGTCGGTCTCTTTTTCCTTATCCGCATGTCATAAATAAGGCACTCAAACTTTCTTTAAGGTGGTAAATTGCTCGTGAAGAGTGTTGGATCTTTGGTTGTGTTTGTCCCTCAGATGTTTACTGATGACGGAATATTTATGCTCCTCAATGCGCAGGTGGAGATGAGGGCTCGTGTATATTATTCGAATCACACGAATTACATTGAAATTCATAGACAACGCATTGTTGGTTTACAAGTGAGGGCTTTGTTTCCGTAACTTTCAAATCATCAGAGATTTTCCTACTTGTGAAAACTGGTTGTAATACACGATCGATTTTCTTTCCAACGGTCGCTTAGTTGCCTGCGCACGGAGTCGGCGGATTTCTGATCTTTGAAAGGCAAGGTTATTCGTACAGGGCTGTCGACGGGCCTGGTGTCTTGGGAGGCGTGAAATCTCTTAAAAGTAGAATCAATAAGTTTTTCAGGATATCTTAGTTTCAGAAAAATTTTTCTTCGATAATGGCATTCATTGGAGAAGAGGTCCGGAGAAGATGACAAACGTTTAGCGCGATCAAGCATAGTTCTTACTAGCGATCGTTTATATCTGTTGTCCACATGGCTCTGTTAGTGGAGTAGAAGCCCTTTGATCTTTTTTTCTGTAGACAGAGGTGTTAATGTGGTGATCGGTCTTAGTGATTACCATGCCTGCGAAGGGTAAGCAGTTGTTGACTGCTGTTTCCATTGTAAATTGGATTGCCAGGTGCCCATCATTCACAACTGAAAGGAAGTCGGTAGCAGCGGTAAGGTCAGGTACTAGGGCGAAGGTTTTATCCACGTATCTTTTGTAGAAATTGGGAAGTTTGTTTTCATGTGAAAGTTTCTCCTTGATGGAGCACATAAAGGTGTTTGCCATTACTGATCCTCATGATGGTGAGCCCATCGCAACACCGTCTATTTCCTCGAACAAGCCGCCGTTAAACTGGAAAAGTTGAACTTTGGTTGCAATTGTGAGCAGTTCAATTAGGTGTCCTTCGAAGATGTTAAGGTTGTGTATATTGTTAAACCAGTTCCTATTGAATGCTTTCTTTGCTAAAATCTGAATAGTTTCTTCTAACGCAATGTTAGTTAAAAGGGCTGTGACATCATACGACACCAATCATTGTCACCGATTTGCAGATTCATTGAAAGATGTCGGATATCGTGTACTCTTTGATAGATAAATGTCATCACAGAGGAACTACGCGCCAAATTACACTGAGCAGACACCATCACTGAAAAAACAGCTTAGTGAGCTTTACAGCGAAAACGGACAGAAATCATCATTTCCCGTTACCTATGCACCTTGAAAACACTTGCCTTGCTACGCAAGAAACTCTACCAGAAGATGTCTGACGATCACACGTCTAAAATCGCCAGGTTATTAAACAGAGATATTGATCAACGATGAAATGATATATGAAATGGATCATATGTGAACTGCGGATATGAAATCAAGTGAAGCTACGATCCTCGCAGTTAAGAATGCAATTTTTGCAATAGCGTAAAGAAGCCTGAAAAATTCAGGACTTCAACGGGGTTTGAACTCGTGATCTCGCGATACCGGTGCGACGCTCTAACCAACTGAGCTATTAAGCCACTGACGTTGGGAGATGGTCATTTGTGGGTTTCAATGTTCCCGTGAGGAATGAATAAAAAAAATTGCATTCTTAACTGCGAGGATCATAGCTTCACTTGATTCCATATCCGAAATTTAAAGAAAACGACAAAACTTTTGAAATTATATGACATGTTTCGACAGAGACTTGTGTCATCTTCAGTTGATTAATGTACAAAGCGTTAAGTTGAATTTATAAGTACGGAAAAAGTGCTAATTATGTCAGTAACAACGGAATGTACATAAAACGTAACAATGTGCGAATTAAAAGGATAGTTTTAGATTTACGTGATGCAGTTGTTGATTAAGAGAAGGTTGTTCTCTTTGAATATGAAAAGCTTCTTTTATCTTGAGTTAAAAAGTCGTAGAGGCGTGATCTAAAATATGGAAACACTCCCCTGAAGACAGGGCGCGACATTGTTCGGAATTCTGTAGGTGTTTGAAAATGTGAGAGGCCCTATCACTGACTAAGTGCTCACGTACGCGTGTGGAAAAATGCCGGATTGTTTCGCCGACATAACAGGCATTACAGCCCCCCATACAAACTTATAAACCACACGTGAACGAAGCCCTCCAGGGATAGGGTCTTTCACACCAAGCAAGTTGCCTATCTTAAAGGAGGAAAAAACTAGTTTGATGTCCAAATCATTGCAGTAGCGCTTGATAAAGTGACGGATCTTTTTCTGAGTTACGACAGAAAAATGGCCTATGTAAGGTAGCTTAAAATAAAATATAGGCGAAGTGGGAAGGGAACCCTGGGGACAATGATTACTTAGGGTCCCAGTAATGTAACGGTTTACAACCCTTTCAATTAAATGGGCAGGGAAAAGATTCTTTTTTAGGATTTCCATAAGCTTAGTTATGTCCTCGTGTAGCCCCAACCAGGTGTTGTTAATCTTATAGGCCCTATCAATAAGAGTCCTGATGAGACCCACTTTGTAAGAGTACGAAGTGAAACTGAAATAATTAGTTAATAACCCAGTAAAGGTTTTCTTACGGTAAACTCTAGTTAAAAAAGAAATGGGATCATTGTTATCAACTAAAACATCTAAAAAGGGTAATTTGTGATGAGCTTCTTTTTCCATAGTGAACATAATGTTTGGGTGTCTAGAGTTGATGTAATCGAAAAATATAATGGCATCATGTTCCGAGTGAAATAAACAAAAAGTATCGTCAACATATCGGCGGTAAAATAACATTTCAGAACCTTGAAAATCTTCTAACCATAGTTTTTCATGATGCCCCATAAAAAGATTGGCTAGAACGGGGGCAAGAGGAGACCCCATGGCTACACCATCAATTTGGTCATAGAAAGAGTCATTAAATAAGAAATGAGTCTGGGCGGTAGCTATAGTAAAAAAGCTTCTAAGTTCAGGCTCACTTAACTTAAGGTCAGGATTGCCCTTAGAAATGTAATTGACTGCTAGGTCAATGCACTCATCGAGGGGTATGTTGGTAAAGAGACTTTCTACATCAAAAGAGACCATAAACGTACCAAACATGGATCTGTAGCACAATGTTCAGTTGGAATGTGCGGCGATAAAAGACTACAAAGATATTTAGCCAAGTTATAATTGTATGTTCCAATAGAAGACACGATCGGGAGAAATGGCGGAGTAGAGTTGGTTCCACGATCCTTGTGCATTTTAGGGAGGCCATAAATTCTTGCTGGTTGGGAGCCTTTGGGATAGACGTTCTCGTTCACAACGTTGTCAAGATGGCCATCTTTCTTAAATTTTCGGAGCAGACGTTGCAGTCTGCCTTCTCTAAGTAAGGTGGGATCTTCCTTGATGGGCCGGAATTTAGAGGTGTCATTGATTATTTTAAGGATGCCTTGGTCGTAATCCGATCGGTCCAAGACAACCACACCATTCCCTTTGTCCGGTTTTAAAATGACAATGTTTTTGTTCTTCCTTATTTCCTTAAGAACCCTGAGTTTTTTGAGGTCTTCAATCGTGGGACGGTATGAAGAGACATAAGTGTGGGCTAAATGAGAAAGATCTGCAACAAGT
>NC_090869.1:21465010-21510010 GCF_036669935.1 Montipora foliosa | reverse complement strand
TCATGACCTTGGTAATTTCCTTAGATACTATTCCATATTATTGTATCACGTCTAGTAAAAGATTTGATTTGAAAGTTTAGTGTAGATTACCGGCGGAAGGAAATCTTGTGTTGAATGTATGGATTTCGCTCGCGGAATGGAAAAGATTAGATGTATAATAGGGTGATAAGTTATTGAAGACGTCATGCATTATTAACAATATACGCGGCCAAATAGAAAATCGGCCTCTTCAAAACACACGTTCAGCGGACCGCAAAAGACTGACAGCGGACTGCTAATGCATTATCAGCCCTACAGCTGATTGGTTCTTGCTTCAACTTTGTGATATGCCTATTATTTATAGACGATTTTACGCATTTTTTCGGTAATTTTAAATAAGTTCACTGGACTGAGTTGATTCTTTAATAGCTTGTTCAATCAACACTTACATGATGATTTGAAGTGACTTTGATGTAAGGGATTTAATATGTTTATCGGCATATAACAGATTAGTGTCATCAGAAAATAAGTAAAATGTTAGTTTTTCAGATGATTTGTATAAATCGTTGACGTACAAAAGAAATAATAAAGGCTCCAGCACGGCCCCTTGAGGGACGCCACAGGCAGTAGGGAGTTTAGTAGAAACCTCTGAACTAATTTGAGTTGATCGAACACGATCAGTAAGATAAGACTGATAAAATTGATCATTGACAATACCTCTAATACCATAGTGTTGTAATTTTGTAGGTAAAATGCAATGGTCAATATCGTCGAAAGCTTTCTTTAAGTCAATGAATACACCCCATGAGAGCATTCCTTTTCAGATTAGATTTGATTTACTATATCAATTAGTGCATGTTCAGTTGGACGTTTTTCCTTAAAGCGATACAGTGAATCATAAAGAACTCCATTTGTCTCCAAAAATCCATTAGTCTACGATACATCGTTTTTGTTTGAACATTTATTAAAAACAGAGAGTAAAGAGATATTAATCACAAGGGTCTGTTCATCCTCTCCTTTACAAATTGGAACGGCTTTGGCATGCTTCAATTTCGACGGGTGGACATCAATTTTCAATTGAGTTATCGATAAGAGTGCACAGACGCCTTGAAATAATTTTGCTAGCGCATTTCAGAATGCGAGTAGAACAAGAATGTAATCCGTATAACTTGTTAAGTGATGTAGAAAGCATTTCAGACTCAATTTCATTAGGAGTGACCAGTTTAAAGACAAAAGACCCGGCATTCTTTTGCTTTGGCAAGTAACTAAAATAATGCTTTTGTTCCTGAGGACCAATGGTTCAAAACATTGGGTATTTCAGTAGCCCTAAGTGATAATTATCCATTTCCAGGGCGCTTGAGAGCTGTTATTACGTTATTATCTTTCTTTTTCCGATTTATTAGAAGATTAATCCCCTTCCATGTATTCTTGAGTCTAGACAGGGTTAGGATTTTGTTCCTGTAAAGTTTATATTTAGCCATGCCACCGAAGTAATAAAGCTCAGTTTTCTTCCGAATTGACATTCTTATACCCCTACTTATCCAAGGTTTACTCAGGTTGCATTCTTTTGGGGATATTCTGACTATTCTCATTCCGGATTAGGAAAAACAGAACACACAGATTTGCAAAAGAACACGTATTCTGGAAACGGAATGCTATTAGCGAAGGTGACCTGGGAACTACTGTATCTGCGCATGCGCCAGTTGCGTTGACATGGTGAGTGAAAAAGGTTTCCCGAAAGTTTGGAACACGAAAAGTTGAAATATGGCCATAAGTCTCAGTTTTTTGGCGGTTTCCTCGATTTTTCGGTTTGTTCATTTGCTAAAAACCTTAAGGGGGAAGATGACGATTTTTTTTTTACTTGTGAGTGCTTTGCGTAATGCAAATGTGTCCCCATAGGCTCTTGTTCTTGATGTTGACTTTATTGAAAAAATGCTCGTGGTTCTTGTACAAACCAATTAATGCCAACGTCATTTCTTTTGACCAGACAGGGGCACTTTTTTGAAAATAACACAAACTGACACCTCTTCTTGTTCTAGCACCGGTAAAGAAACATAAGAGAGGCCAGCACACCCGCATCTACGGTAGACATTTTGCATCGCTATTCCATTCAAATTTTGACAATTTTCAAGCCGCCGGCGGGTGACTAGCTGGCCGCGTATCATTTCCCGCCAAAACTTTCCCAAAAGAACGCATATTCTGCCCATTCGGAGTGAACCGTATTCCGGTCATTCCGTTCATTCTGCTATCGGGAGCAGAATGTACGGAATACTATTACGTTCATTCCGAAAACGGAATGGGTCCCATAAGAACACGAATACCGTCTATTCCGTGTATTCCCATTTCGGAATAGTACCTAAAGAACGCGCCCTCAGTTGTTTAGTTTTACGTTTTGAAATTGTCTTGAGTGGGGGCGTGCTTATTAATTATCATTTCAAGTTTGTTATACAAAACAGAAAAGATGCATTTATGTCATCGCCTTCAACGGATTCCCAGTTGAGCTGAGAAAGATGGTTCAGAAATTGATTTTCCGAAAATAATCACGAATTTTGACTTTGGGCGGGATAGATTTCTCACCTAACGCATGACAGACACATAATTGTGTCGTGTGTAATGATCACTGATAGGGTGTATCGGACACGATGTTATCGCTATATATGTCAGGGGCACCCAACGTCAATTTTCGGAAAATATCTGTTCGGAAGACGATTTGAGATATAGAATTTTCGGAACATTTGCTGTGAAATTCCTTGCTTGCCTGCCTGGATTTTCGAAAATCTAAAACATGGTATAATTGCCCATTTTTAACGGATTTTTACCCTAAAAGGGTCACCTAGAATTTTCGGGAGCCTTTTTCTGGCTGAAATTTTCGAAAAGGTAAGTTTTGATCCCTAGAATTTTCGGATCACTAGACTTTCAGCTAGGGAATCTGAACAGATGAAAAATATTTACGGGATAAAAATATGCCTATATCTACCGTTTAAATACTAAAATACGTTTAACGATGTTATGTTTAAGTGGTTTTGAACTATATTCTCGTTTGGTGCCCCTAATATGTTGGCATCATAATTGTTGACAAATTAGAGTAGTCGACTTATTTTGCACTCTTGTGGGTTTATCAATGGTTGGGATGAAAGCATAACTCTGGAGAAGATGCAGGAATTCTTGTGCATGCTCACACGAATCATAGGAGAGGAAGCCATTTATGTTGGCATCCGTTATTATGTAAATCCGCCTTCGAGAAGGACAGAGTTTTTCAACCGTTTGCTCACAGTAGTTTAGAACTTTTTCTGGGCTGTTGTACTGTCTATAAAGAGCTCCACAAATGACATCAGGTTTGTTAGCAATGTGGATTGAGACCCACAAAGTCTGGAAACCTTCATCACACGTTCTTTCAATAACTGTATAATCAAAGTCATTGTGAATATATGGCACTTGACTTACACCTCCAGCCTATAGAGGGGTTGGTACGTGACTCGAAGCGATAATTAGGTATTGAAGGATCAAAATCAAGAGGTAAATGAGAAATTTGAAAAATTTGTTTCTGTAACCCCGATGACACTAAAATACAGCTGTAGGTCATCCTCAAAAACTAAAATTTGACTTGATTTGTGTTAATTGTTATTTTCAGTTTTCGGTGTCCCCAAGTAGTGCTCCAGCGCTAGGACGACTAGACACTTAAGGTTACTCCAAACCTTCGCGGGTGCTCTCCAGAAAAGAATAAATCGTACGCACGCTGTTTTAAAGGAAACTACCACAAACTATATATCAATACAAAAGTTAATAATTGCAGAATTTATCTATCCGTTTTGAAGTGTATAACAGCCAAAAACTGGATAAGCGCGGCGACAAACAAACCGTACACGACGGCCATGTTGTCAACTCGACTTTTAATTAACCCATAATATGCAAACTCAACATACATCCGTCACGTGATGTCACGTAATACATTACATCTTTTTCCCCCTTAGTTCAAAAACACAATCTCTCAAAAAATCACTTTGTTGTTAACTGTTCTCAGAGGGGTAACCCATGCCTAAAACGAAATCAAGGTTCAGTCACATAGTCCTTTAAATACTCTGCGGCCCTCTTGGTGCTCTGGGATCTCCTTAGCAACCTTGGTGGATGATGTCTCCCTTTGTTTTCCTCAGCTGCGTCAGGTACCTGGATGGGCTCAGCCTGCATTACAACATCAGGTAGGTCGTCATCCACGATCACTTTGGTGGGAACTGCATATCTTTTAAGGAGGTGATCAACATGCCTTCGGGTAACCAACCTATCTTCATACTTAACTGTGTAGGACAATGGACCTGTTCTACTTGCAATGTGTGCCTTCTTCCACTTAGGCCCAGGACTGAAATTCTTCACCAGAACATTATCTCCCTCTGCAAATTGTCGCTCTTTCTTGGTGTTATCATGATGTACCTTCTGTGCCTCTTGTTGGGTTTCCACACGATGCCTAAGTTCTGGCCGAATTAGGTCCAGTCGGGTTCGTAGGCGGCGGTTGAGCAGCAACTCCGCAGGTGTAACTCCGGTGGTTGTTTGAGGCGTTGATCTATATGCCAACAAGAATCTACGAAGTCTAGTGTGCACCGTACCTCCAAATCCCTCCAACTTCTTCATCCCTTCCTTGAAAATACGGACAGACCTCTTCTCTAAGCCATTAGACGAAGGATGTCTAGGAGCTGTTTTCACATGTAAAATTCCATTTCTGGCCATAAAGTCTGCAAATTCTTCACTGGCAAATCCCGAACCATTATATGAGACAACCATTTCAGGTAGCCCATAATTGGCGAAGGCTTGACGGAGTTTCTCACTATAGTTGCGGTTGCACTAGTGCTGGATGTTGGATATACTTCAATCCACTTGCTGTAGGCATCGATAACAATCAGAAATAACTGTCCCATAAATGGTCCAGCATGGTCAATATGTATCCGAGACCAGGGCTTTTCCGGCCACTCCCAAGGATGAAGAGGTGCTGTCGCGGGTGCTGCACTCCGTAACTGACATAATTTACAGGATTTGACCTTTTCCTCGATGTCTCCATCCAGCCCTGGCCACCAGAGATAGCTGCGTGCCAGGTTTTTCATTCTTACGATTCCTGGATGGGCGGTGTGTAGATTCTCTAAAAGCTGTTGCTGCCCCCGAGCTGGTACGACCACACGGTTCCCCCACAGAATACATCCGTTATGCGTGCTTAATTCATCTATTCTTATGTAGAAAGGCTGCAGGCCTGGGTCAGGACACTTGTCACCCAAGCCTTGCTGTACTTTCCGGAGAACCTGCTGTAGCACGGGATCGGAGGCTGTCCAATCAGCAATGTTGTCTGCACACACAGGTAGAGCCTCCAACCGATCCATCAAGAGTATGGTTTCACCAGGTACGGGAACCTCAACTACTGTATCCGACAAGCGACTAAGGCCATCAGCATTTCCATGTTTAGATCCTTCGCTGTAAACCAAATCGTAGTCATTGGCTGCTAGACGTAAAGCCCATCCTTGAATTCTCGGGCACGCCATCACTGGCACAGCTTTGTCTGCCTTAAACAGACCCAAAAGGGGCTCGTGATCTGTGAAAATCTTGAACCCCTGTCCGTACAAATACCGGTGGAACTTCTTGATTCCAAATATCACTGTAGCTCCCTCCTTTTCCAGCTGAGCATAATTTCGCTCGGCAGATGATAGTGTCCTTGTGGCATACGAGATCGGTTTTTCTTTTCCATCAATAATGTCGGAGAGAACAGCTCCCAGTCCATAAGGCGAGACATCACAAGAGAGCACAAGTTCCTCGCTAGGATCGTAATGAACTAAGAGATCTGAGGAGTTTAACATGCCCTTAGCTTGGTTAAAAGCTTCCATCTGTCTTTTACCCCATATCCATTTACCGTCCTTGGAGAGGAGTTCCTGTAGAGGACTCAAGACAGTGGACAGATTTGGCAAGTAGCAGGCATAGTAATTCAACATCCCCAAGAACGCTTGGAGCTCCTTGACCTTAGTGGGTGCAGGAGCTTCATGGATGGCTCTCACTTTGCCTTCCACTGGTTGTATTCCACTTCGGTTTATGCGATGTCCCAGATAAACCACCTCTCCTTGTAGGAAAACACACTTCTTAAGCTTTAGGGCCGGGCCTTGTCTAATCGTGCCAATACTTCCTTCAAATGTCTCAAGTGATCGTGCCTTATCTTACCGGTCACCAGGATGTCGTCAATCCGGACTACTACTTGCGGTATTCCTTGGAGGAGGCTTTCCATAGTTCGCTGGAAAATGCCGGGAGCTAATGATATGCCAAAAGGGAGACGCTTGTATCGGTTGCATACAAATCTTCGATCTTGGGAATAGGGTAGTTGCCTGACTTGGGTGATTGATTGATTGTTTGCTTGTAATCCCCACAAATTCTGATAGTGTCGTCCTCCTTAACAATGGGAACAATGGGTGTGGCCCAGTCTGAGAATTCAACTGGTTCTATAGTTCCCTCTTTGACAAGCCGATCCAATTCTGTTTCACTTTTTTCACGCAGGGCGTAAGCTACCGGCCTGGCCTTAAAGAATCGTGGTTTCTCTGAAGAATCGATGTAAATTTTGGTCTTCACTCCTTCTACTTTCCCCAGACCCTCTTGGAAAACAGTTGAATGTGCTTCCAAATCGGATTCAATTCCTTATCCATGGTGGTTAAATTGAAATCGCACTCCAGTCTAAAGAAATATGCTGAAGCCATTTCCGGCCCAACAAACACGGACCCTCTCCACTGATTATCACCGCTGGTAATTTGCCTTTAAACCCATTGTATTCTACTTCCAACTCACATTCTCCCACTACAGGAATAATTTCCCCTGTGTAAGTACGCAGAACCGTATTCACAGTGTTCAATTTCAACACTTTACCTGACTGGGACAAAGTGTGAAACGTTTTCTCATTGGTAACCGACGTTGAGGCTCCAGTATCAATTTCCATGCTTACATTCACTCCATTAATTAGCACTGTCACTTTGTAAGGGTTTTGGCCTTTACTTGCATTTACAAAAAAAAGTTGATCATACACATCATCCCCCCCGAGCATCTTCATCATAAACATTACCAACATCTTCTAGCTGGTGTAAGTTACCTGAGCTCTGCTGACCTGGATATCCCCTCTGATTTCCTTTATTTGGCTGAGGGCCTTGCCTCTCACCTCTCCACTGACTTCTAGTGCGGTTTGGACATCTATAGACGATGTGGCCTTTTTGCTTGCAATAAAAACAGTTCAGTTCCTTAACCTGCAAATTTGCGCACTATGATTTCCTCCACACCTAAAACAAGAAGACTTGTACTGCATGCCTCGTCCATCCACACGTCTCGTTCCCTCGCTTGTTCCATCCCCTTGTAAAGTTACCTTGTTGACCGCCTTCGACTCTTTCGAGTCCTGAAGCACCGCCATATTTTTGGAAGTAATTTCAATCGAGGTTGCAATCTCATATGCCTTCGCAAATGTTGATTCCTTCTCCACCAGTAGACGTCGTTGTATTTTCTCATCCCGAATTCCGCACACAATCCTGTCCCGAAGCATTATGTCAAGAGTATCTTCATCGTGTACTCTGAACCAAAGAATACATTGTGGGAAGAATAACTTATTTATAATCTTCTCTTCATTTTTTCCTGCTCTAATTAAGATTTTATCGTTCCAAGCGAAGCCTTGATGTTTGTACATTTTCATTTTAGCTTTAAAACAAAGAAAAACCATGCAATTTGTGTCTGCCTTCAAGGCCACGAGCGTAATTACTGTCGTCATTTGGGCTCTCATGTAATGGACTAAAAGCGTTGCGTGACAACGCACAATGGATGTTTTCCGCTCACCAAACTCTTCACCCTGATTCTCTTTTGTCTTTCTCTTTGATTGTAAGCCATTCAAGTAGGCCATTATAGCTCAATGTAGATCATTGTAGCTCATTGTATGCCATTGTAGGGCCCTCATTGTAGCTCATTGTAGGTGATTCGCTAATTTAGCTTATAATGTAGCCAGGCCCGTAGCTGGAGTATTTCAAGGGGGATTCGTATCCATTTGTCTGACGAAAAACGTTTAGCTTAGGGTGGGGGTAGGGAAGAAAAAGCGCTTTTAATCAAACGTCAGTTTGGATCGCTCTAGTATTGCAAGTCCCTTAATTCCCTACTAAACAAAAAGCTAGTGCATTATTGGTATAACACTGACAGTTCGTATCATACAACAAGGGGCCACAGTAACATTAAGTGTCACAGCAAATTTGATAGCTCTACCATTCGCGGATGCATGGTAGCAAATAGCTCCACTACTTCTTCAAGGTCTATTTGCACGTCGTAATGGATATGCATAAGTGCAAGTGACGCTAATCTGTTCTCGCTCATCGTGCATCGTATATAGGTGTTTAACCTTCGCATCGCGCTGAAGGACCTTTCGCACTCGCACCTAGTTACGGGCAAAGTGGATAGTACTTGGAGCAGAGTGAATATGTTGGGAAATTCATCCTCGTCGCACTGCTTCAGGGCTGTGGCACACGAGCCCAGGAGCTCTTCCTCCTCTGCATACTTTATTCTCCACCGCCGAAATTCTGCCGGGAAGAGCTGTGGAGATGGAAGATCGTCCATGTACATATCGACGACCCCTTGTAACTCTTGCGACTTCGTTTGATTTTCGTTAATTACAGAGGGAACCTGCAGGGCTTTCTAGTTTGTTATATAGTTAGACAGCAGTCACAAAGCGTCTTATGCGGCAGCGTTTTGACCACGATGGCTCCCAAAACCGAAAACATAACAGTGAAAACAACAAATACTTTATTTTGAATAGGCTAGCGCAAGCTCAATCCTGACAATCCTGACAATGCAAGAGTCGGTGCTCGGCGATGATGTTGGCAACAGCGAAAAAAAAAACTCTTGGGCCTCAAGGGGGGTTCGTTCGAGACCCCTAAAAATCCAAGTCCCATTTTTTTTTTCTTACTTCCCCCAAAAAAAAGAACAACCCTTTTTAGACAGTCCATAGTAACCTAGGTTGAAAACATTTGACCTAGGTTGAGAACATCAACCTAGGTTAAAATTAAAACTAGATGCTTCTGTGAAGCATACACTGGCTTGCCTGTGGTACGTGCTACAGAAAATCAGAAGGCACTGAATTGTGTGGTATTGAAATACAGCATTCCAGTCTCTGAAGAATAACAAATAAAAGAGAAGCGAGAAACATTGGCTTCTGGGCTGACATGTTGATAATTTTCAAGTTCCCTCACAACTTCTTTTCACCACAAGTGTGCCCTATGAGCATCCGAAAACTTTGTAATACTAAACTTCACTGAAGTCAAGCCCTGTTTCGCGGGGTTAGTGTTGGGATGGGAGACCAAAACAATAAACCCCTCATAAAAAACAGAAACATCTGACCGAAAATACTATTAACGCTAACAAATGCGAACTCAGCAAGGTACAGATTCTGTTAGCTTGCTTTATGCAAAACAAATATTGATGAAAAAGCAAATAAATATTGATACACAGTTTTCAGAAAGAGCAGAAGGAAGTTTCCCGGATGGTCGATCGAGAATAAAATATTTACGACATGAAAACAACATTAATTTTGAACCGTGAATATAGAATATAAAAAGTTACGATCAGCGACAAACATTTTGGGAGATTTTTGTTACGTTCAAGTAAATTGCAAAATCGAAAGTGACATGGCCGGAATTCAGCGGGCGCCGTGATTAAGTTACCGCGGCATGTTTACTCGCCAAACAGTGAAGCATCTGTGTCAAATGATGGCAAGATACCGGGTTTTTGTAAGTTTCTTTTTCTGTCAAGTGTTATAAAGTTTGACAATGAAATGAATGAGAGAAGTCAAAACAAAGATCACAATCGCCCAACTCTTGTTTATGCAAAGTCAAAATTTACTCTCCAAGACGCGTACGACGTTATTTATCACCAAGTAATTCCATCATTTTGGAAATAGCAGCTACTTTATTATTTATCTCAAGTTTTCACTGATTTTGGGCCTCATTTTGTTGAAACTCAAGCACGCTTCCAACAGGCCTGTGAACCCTTCCTGCTTACAGAGCAATACTAAAAAACTTCTCCCATATCACATTTGAACCTTAAGCTCGAAAATTCAATACACAACATGATATTATAATTCACAAAGGCAGAAAATACCACAGAATCCTTTTCCAGCGAAAATTTTATTGAAACAAACAACATATTTGCTCTTAGAGGCGAAAACCTCTTCCTATTTGATTGCGTGCGTGAAGACAAGAAACTCAATTGTGTCAAATTACCATGTACTTCAGGTAAATACTGCTCACTTTGATTTCGTCTCGACGGGCGATATATTGTTGTCGAAGTCCAGTACTCGTCGCTTTTGAGATTCATGCCTAGTTTATCCAACTGACTTTCCATTATTGAGCTCCATAAGGGTATATTTTGTTTAAGGATCCACTAAAACGCCATTCGCGTTGCATGACTTTCGACGCCATTGCAGGCTAAGTTAATGATTCTACTGTGTCCACCAGAGAAATCTAGTACGCAGTTCCACTACCCTCTCGATCCTAAGAAAATACGCGCAGAAGGCTCTATACACAAAGACACCACTTACCAGGGGAGTGACAGGCAAGACTTTTACCGACACGGAAAAAAAAAAAAAAAAAAAAAAAAAAAAAGAAAACAAACAAACTAAACGCAGACCTCGACTGGGTTTGCCCATAGGCAACCCAGTAATTAACCTATATGAACATGAACTAATAACTGATAACAGGTCTGACCCTTTTGTCATGCAATCGCAAACTGATTTAAATGCCTTTCTGCCGTGTATTTAGTACTACTTCCTTGGATTTCTATTTCCTTTATAAGCAAATCTTTGTGTGGCAGTCTCAGCCCCTGGATGTTCCCCAAGGGGGTTTTGAAACTGTTCCACTAAGGTGAATCAAGTGCAGCTTGACATCCCGGCTCTACAAGATATGTTCTTGGAAGGGTAGTTTCCTGCTGGGTCAGCTCAAGGTAACCTATCCATGATGAAAAGGATGGCTTTGACTTTGTATTTTTCTTCTGAAGTTAGTTTTTCATAGGCCACTTTTTTCTTTTCTATTTGCACATGCAATAGCACAATACATGAGATCAAAGGGGGTTTCGAACGAGGGTTTCTTTGTTTCCCTTTTTTTGTTACTCTTCCTTACAGTACTACCAACGGACTGTGTGTGTTACTTTGAGCTTCAACAACATTCCATGCTTCGCTCCATTGGACGTCCGAGACTTCGTTTCCTCTATAGTAACGGCTAAGCCATCGGATCAGCAACTGAAATCTTTTTGACATTTTTTCTACTAATGATTTTAAGTTAAGCTATTTCCAAGCCTTCACAACAACCACCATTTCGCACATGTGTAAATGACATAAAGTGGGACTCATAAAAATTTCAGCTCTTCCACAGTTATATGGCCGCCGATGGAACTTTATGAACAGGTTAAAGGGTGCCGGCTAAATTTATCTGAAGAAGAGTGAAGATGTTCTGAGTCTCCAGTGCAACAAAAACAAAGTTGTTTGCAAGACGTGGGCTCTTGATTCTAAAAGACAAAGTCAAAATATTGTACGAAGTTTATTTACGTCGCCATGCAAAATACACTAGGAACAAGGCATCATTTCTAGTCACGATAACAAACCGATTTTCTTTCTTTTGCGCAAACAGATCTAATTGATTTTCGTAAAATAACCTGTAACTGTTCTAAGGAGCATCCAGTGTAAATGGTTCTCTTGAAAATTATTACTCAAAGTATTCGTGGCTATTTTCTCTCAGATGTAAGGAAACATCAAGGCTTTCTAGAAGCTTCTAGAACACTAGAACTTCTATTCTGGATGGTGCGATTTCGGTCGAAGTTTTAATCTGACAAAGGAAATAATTTGTGAGTAAAGTGATGACGGACTTTTGCCGCAAACACAACGTTCGCACTGTGAAAAAAGAATGGTGGCACGTGCAAATAGGAGAACGAAAGATAACCTTTGCAGTTTAATCAAAGAAAAAAACTTGTTACCAAACCCCTGGTGTCATTATCTTGGAGAAACCGCTTGTAAAAAAAGATGCATTCACAGAGCCATTGCCAAAATGCCGTATGAACACTGTATGAAGTGGTTTTCGGAACCTCTCGGAGAAAAGAAATCAAAAAGCCACAAATGAGTGGACAAGTCACAGCTACATCAAATACAGAGCAGGAAAATTGTCAATAATTTGAAAGAGTGGACCGCGCACCGGTGGCTCAGTTGGTTGAGCACCGGGCTGTTACGCGGGAGGTCGTGAGTTCAACTCCAGCCGGACCAACACGCAGGGTCTTTAAATAACTGAGGAGAAAGTGCCTCCTTTGTAATTACATCTGCAAATGGTTAGACTCTCTAGTCTTCTCGGATAAGGACGATAAGCCGGAGGTCCCGTCTCACAACCCTAATTGGTCTTCGTAAAGAACAATCAAAAGCGTCTCTAATTGGTGCATTCATGTTACCACGAGGAGTGAGTAAGCGCCATAAGGTTCAAAGAGCCAATTTTTGGCTATAAAAACCCTACGGCGCATGTTCTCCTACATAGAGTTTCCCAGAGCCTTGGGTCGATCCGAGGCTCTGGTGACAAGAATGACACCTGAAGGGGAAGAAGAAAAAGAAGAAGTTCGAACTTCAGGATTATGCGGCGCTTAAAATTAATAAAATGGAAAAGGAAACGCCCCTTCATCCAAATGTGCTACTTGCTCAAATTGTATAACTTGAAGGGGATTAGATTAGATTTATCACTACAAACAGATTCAGCAAAATTTAAAAAAACAACAAATATTTTATTTGATCGGGTAAAGGAAATAATACTTACAAGAGCCTACAAAATGGCTTCTGAGCAATAGATTACGAAATCCTTTTTCCTGACTTTTTGTCAGGACTTTTTGTTTTCTCTTGCTTTTGATTATTACGGATTCGAAGTAAGCAAAAGATAGAGCAAATAACTAAGCAAATTAAAAATCAACAATACATCATTGGGGTTTTCTAAAATACTCATGAAAAACTTTTAAGCTACATTAAGTTTATCCACTCACCTCCAGAACCAATTTACTTGTTTACTTTTTAATAACTGTTGGATTTTCATTAATCTCAGGTTGAAAACATTTAAAACTAGGTTGATTTGAAATATACGTAGTTTAGATTTAAATTTACCTGTAACATAATTTATACACTAAAACAGTGGAAAACAGTGGATAGCGTTGAAGGTGCGCTGTGATTGGCTGCTCACACTGTGCAATTCACCTCCGAGCAACTCGCGCGGGATTTGGGGACGAAAATATTGTAATCGCAGCTCGGTAAACATCTAACACAAGCAACCGACACTGAGATGAATAGTTGCAGAAGCCCATAACACGGAAGTGTCGATCTCCCTCATTTGGCCCATCAGTTAACTGTATTACCTAAATTTAGAATACGGTTCCCGCTAAATGACGGCCAGTCAGATTTTGCTGATGACCACAACGCCTCCAATTGCTTGTGCTTAGAGCGGTTTTCAATTGAGTTTCCAATCGTAATTAGCGAATTGCTTTGGTTTATGATTCCTTCACTCATTGATTGGTTCAAAGTTCTCGCGCCAACTTTTTTAACCAATCAGAAGTTAAACCAAAAGCAATCGTGGCTCGCACGTGCACATTTTCCTGCGTTTTGTGTCGGCTACTATACGTGTAATTACTGAAATCCCTGCCAGCCGGGATGACATTTCGCTATGTAATCGCTTTCATTAGGCCAGCCTGATTAGTACTAGTAAAACCAATGATTTCTGACCACTTAAAGAAAACTGGCTCACTAATTAGTTGTTTTTTATGATTCAATGAAGTATATATATGTGATACCAAACAGCTCTAAACTGTAACACAGTTTATCTTGATTATAGTTTCGCGATGAAACGTCTCTTTTCGTCTTTTTTCGTATGTTCTTTGTTTTTGTTTTTTCATGCGGCATATTTCAAAGGCCGGCTTGTGTCATCCCTTGTAACATATATCATGGCCTGGCACTTACGTCACTGACAGCTCGTCTCAATTTTATCTTCACTTTTTCCGTAGTTGCAGACTTGTCGGTTTGCCAATGAAAAAACCGCAGATGAAAATTAATTCGCCCTCTGAGTGATCCAAACCATTTCTTGTAAAGATGACAATCTTGCAATCAAACGAACAACGTTTTTAATCACTGTGTGAATTTGCAGTTTAATAACAGCCGTTTCAATAGAAGAAAACTTTCTTCAAAACTCTTTATTTTGAGATTCGACTGAAGTGTTTTTCACCGCAGGGCTGAAACTCAATGGTAATTGGTCCGTATTGAACATTAAAGTTAAAAGGCATAGGACATGCAAGAAGATATTAAGTCCAAGAATCAATTTACTGTTTACTGATTGGTTGATCCATTTTCTTACAGTGTTATTTTGAAAAATGATGGTTGTTTATAGCTGCTTATTCGTGGTCCTCTTTAATAACCGAGCAATCTTCCTTCTAACGCATTTTCGCGGCACAATCTTGTGGCCATATGTATTAGGCGTTCCTGAGAAAGGATGAGAAATTTCCGAGTGACAACAAAACGTTTCAAACGATAAAGCAATATAAACAAACCCAATTTCAAGAAAATCTTAAAACAGGTCTAATATTTGTCTTCATATGCATCATATTAATGAGAATGGGATTTCCGTAAAGATTTCAGAGAGCAAACACTAGCCCTCTTCCAGGAGGCGTTATATCATATATCAAATGATGATGGGTAAAATTTTGCGCAACTTATAATTCTTCACTTCAGTGAAAAGACACTCAGCTTACCGCATCTACCAATCAACCGACCCTTGCATGGTTACAAGAAGACGTTTTTTTTATCTTCATACATCCAGTTTCGTGCATCGATTGAAGAGCCGCATTAAAACTTAAAAAAATAATTTCCGCCGCAACGTTGGGAGATTAGATAACTCGGACTGATAAAAAGTATGGAAGGAATAGAAACTCCACGAATGAAATCTGGAGGAAGGTGTTACGGACACCATGCGGTGCGGTTATAAATTGCTCCACGAAAATACGGGATTCAATTTCGCAATCAATGGTGACATCTCATGATAATAGGCGTCTCTGTAGTTTGGCATTTACAAATCGCTACTTGTCTTTTTCCATCTTAGTTCAGTGTCATTTGAGCGAGCTAATGCATTTGAGAAAAGTGGAGGGTTCGAAACCAGGGCTGTTAACAGCTGACTTAGCCGTGTTTCTCCAGTCGCGGCTCCATTGGAGGTAAGTTTTCTTTTCTTCATATTAAAAGATAACTGAAAATAAAAAACCAGTACCTGGGATATCTTCGAAAAGTGGTGTTACTCTTAGTAAGTTGGGCCAAATTGCACCATCAGGAACATATATAATACGCCCAGAAGTAATCCTGGGCACAATTTCATGAGTGCTACTTTGTAAAAGGCATAATGTTCATCCTCATCAACAGGGCCTTAGCAAGTATGAGGCAATCCGAAGCACTTGCCTTAGTCGTTTTTTTCGTCATTTTTTTAATAATGCAGGATTCTAGCGATGTCTTTAAATGTAGGCATCAAAAAACCCTAAATACCTACCAAGAGAATTTAAGTATGGACGCCATTGCCTCAGTCACATTCTTTTCTGGCTACGGCCATATCATATCCAAGGAACAATAAAAAAAGGAAGAAAATCGTGTTTCCCTTTTAACACCACTGCCATCGACACCCTTTTAATGGTGTGTATTCATTAAAATTCAGGAAAGGAGAAAAGACTGAATATATTTCGTCTAGGATTTCAGCCGTAAAATTACCATGACATTACCCGAAATATAAGTTTACTTTTTGTCTGGAAAAATATTTACTTTGTCTGAAGGCGTTTAATTAAGCTTTCGGCTTTGTTGGTCTGGAAGTGAGCAATATTTTTGACATTTTAGAAATATCATTCTTTCCGTTTTATTGCTCCCATTACGTTAGAAGAACGGGTAGTTTTCGTGGATGAACCAAGTAAAGGTGTTATCATATTTTAATTTGTTTTCGGCCTTGTGAAGCGAATATGGATAAGAAAGCATAAAAAAGGAAAAAAAATAAATGAGAGTTAACAGTTTCATTTCTTCGATTCGGCTTTCCAATCAAAAGCTAATTATCAGAATCATGCTGAAATTGCAGTCAGGAATTTACATAATGACTATAAGAAATGTTGGACAGTGACTTTAATATTTGAACGTGAAACGACGTTCTCAAAAAACTTGGTAAAGACGTTTCGACCGAAAACCTTCGGTCATTCTCGGTTTGAATTTGACAAAAAAGCGACAGCTTCTTTCAACGTTTCATATTTGCGTATGTGCGTGACTACAAGCCTGAGTACACGTCATCCATGCGCGAGACGAAGAACATTATTCAAGTGAAACATAAATGTCAGGAATTTCTATACGTTCATTCCCCGCATTCTGGTGTCTCTTTGAATGCCAAGCCTCCAGGAAAAGTCTCTTGTGATAGTCAACTGCCTTGTCAACTATAGTGGCGTGGTCAAAGTCCATATTATGGCCAAATTGGTTTGCTTGTTGCGCAATTTTAGAATTGCCGTCGCAAACACGGACAGCTCTTCTATGTTCACTAAGCCTTGTGGCAAGAGCTCTATCCGTTTGGCCATAGTATGCGAAATCGCAATCAAGGCAGTTTACTTTGTATACAATACATCGAGACTGAAACAGGGTTGGTTTGTCCTTTGGTCTTGAAAAGATTGTGCCTAAAGTGCTGAGTGGTTTAAAACCAACTTTGACTCCGTTGTTGCGTAGCACTCTCGACACTCTTTCTGTTACGCCTTTCACGTAGGGTAGGACAACAAATGGTGTTGTTACTTCATTTGTACTGAGTGAATGCGGGGAATGAACATATATGAACATATAGAAATTCCTGACATTTATTTTTCACTTGCATAATGTTCTTCGTCTCGCGCAGAGATCACGTATACTCAGGCTTGTAGGATGACCGGAGGATGACCGAAGGTTTTTGGTCGAAACGTCTTTACCAAGTTTTTTGAGAACGTCGTTTGACGTTCAAATAAGTCAGTGTCCAACATTTCTTATAGTCATTATCAGAATCATGTTTAATCTTAAAATCAAAGATGTGCTGATTTACTTTCTAAAATTATTCTTGAAGTTAAAAATGAAAAAGAAAACGCCTTTTTGAGCTACTATGGCGAATTTAACAAGAACTAAATGCTCTCGCATGTCATTTACCGCTCAAAACTCTCTTATATCGCACGCCTCATCTACTCGAGCAAATTTTATGTAGTTGTTTATCTGTCGTGTGCATGATCAGTAAATATAGCCAAAAAAACATGTCCGTTTGTGCTCAAGAAATGCCTTTGCACATCAAAAGCGCAAACAATGACAATCCAAAACATGCTTAAAAGTCATTGTAATCCTGCTACTGATAATCTACCACATTCAGTATGCGACGATTAACGTTACCCACGCAAACAACAAGCTATAACTCGTTTAGGTCTTGTCAAACTAAATGGTACAGCCACCACACCAAGGCTTTGAATGCTCGTCGAAAACTGCATTGGGGAGAGGTACAAGGCGATACTGATATTGCGTTCCTGGTGAATCCTGGGTACTTCCAGTACTTTGTGGGGGCAACTGGACAAAATGAACCGCTTTACTGGCCGTCAGCCCCACAAAGGACTGGAACGACCCTGAATTCACTAAGAACGTACCATTAGCAGAATACTTCATTTAAAGGTTGCTAATGGCCTGCAGCTAGATAGGGTTTAAAAATCAACTGCAAAATTACAAGGGTGAGGGACTAGATTCTGTCACCTTCAGCAGTTTCAAGGGGCCGAGAAACTGAAAAAACAACATACCTTCCCAGATAAATTATCGTTTTGTTTGAGACGTCAAATCGGACCAGATATTCAGCGCATGCTGAATAGTTACAGTCCGTGCATGAGGCGAACGAACATTTGCTTGTAGTCTCGGCCAATCCTCGTTCAGTTGTCGTGGTTATTAAAACATTGCGTCTTTAAAATTGATTTACATCGATGAATATATTGTAAACTCACTTCATTAGATAGCACATGCAATCAAAAGTTGAGTTGAGTTTGCGCACAGCAGCACTAACTAACTCGTGTAAATTTTATCTGCAATAAATTCACGTTAATAACAAAGGTCGCTTGCGCAAGAAGTATAGCAAGGCAAAACCGATTCCGAGTAGAATTTCGATAAAATTGTCATTTAAGAATCTCAGCCGGTGACACCCAAAATTCAATAACATTCCAGCCAGCTAACGGCATATGAATTTGGCCTAAAGCGTCAGCAAGAAACGAAGGGCTGAATGACGTAATTATGACTGAATAAAAACTACAGAGAGCCTTTTAAAATCCGCGTCACTTGAAATAAATGGAAACTTGGCAAATTGAAAGTTAAGCCAAAGCGTTTGTTTCGATATCATAGTCTTACTGCGATTGCAAAGCAAGTGTTTCAGAAGGAAAGAAGTGTGTTAAGAGCTGTTGCGATGAATAGAAGAGTTTTTTTTTTTTTCAAAAAAAACTCGTCCCACTCAAAGAAATAAAATATTGACCGAAAAAACCCGAGGAGAAAAGTCATGAGGATCAAGAAGTAAAGTTCGTATTTTACGCCAATTGCAAAAGCAATAAAGGTGTCAAATAAAATAAATTAAAAGGCCAAACAAAGAGAGTTTATCTTTATCGCTCGCGCTTTTGATGTCTTGGTGCAAAGTGCTTGAGAAGTTCTGTTAAGGTTTAAAATCCTTTGTGTTGCATTGGCAAAGGTTTTGAGATAAGATGGAAATAAAAGAGTGGCAGCATTAAGTTAATCTCCAAAGATTAACTGTCAGCCCCTAAATTGACAAATGGACATAACAAATATATTTTATGACCTCGATAAATAAATTATTACGTATTTCCAGAAATCTCGTAAATTCTAATTGCGATGGTAACTGACAACACAGCAGTGTAATCGGAAAAGCTCGAACCATCTGTGAAATATACTCAGGAACCATCGAAAAGGAAAATCCTATCTGCTTGTGCTCTCTTTACACTTTATTTTTTTACCCAAAGCGGAAGACGTTTCACGAAGGATGCGTTATGATCTGCGACATGTCGAAAAAAGAAATGTGGAAACCACTGCTGCTCCTTTTACCTGCAGGTGGTCTTGAAAAGAGGGCGACAAATCAGAGTTCGAAATGTCAGGCTGATGAAAGTGCATGCGTGGTGTCAAGTTTTTGAGGTAGGAAAGTGTTTAAAAAAGTGCGATGAAAACACAGTTTGCAGTGAAAGATATATTCGTAACTCGTGACATGTCTTAGAGGAAAGCGTTGTTATCCATGGATGAAATATATGAACTTTAAACGAAAGCTCGTGAATTGATTGCTGTTTAGATTGCAAAAACGAAATGCACTTATTTCTTATTAGGAAAGAGCCTACGAATTACGCCGGCGCAATTGTCGATAATTCATTACCAAACGAGACATCAGTAAGAGACTATCAAGCTTAATAGTCTCTTGATGACTGTGGATTTGGCCTGACGATTGCCATAAAAATGTAAGGTGTTGCTGTTAAAGGCTCATCTTCTAATACCTCGCATTCCTTTCCTTGTCAAGGCTTGACATGCGCGAACGATACTACCGCCAAAAAAGCCAGAATAATTTCACATTTCATGGTGTAAAATTTAAAACACTTTATGGAAAAGTAAGAAATGCCGACCATGTTCTTGATGAGGAGAAGATCGGGTAAGTGTTGAAAGGATCGTCGTGTGCCGACGATTCATAGTGCCACGTGACAATGCATATATTGTTCATTTAAGTCTTATCCTCCTTCGCTTTCTCATTATCTCACCGCGGCCTTATTGAGCAGAAATGACCATTCACAAAGATTTTCTCTTTTTTGGGATTATATACATGGCAGGTAATCACGTGAGTGACAACCATCAAATATAGTATGTCCCAAAAAAAAAATATTCAATCCAATATTAACAACTATTGGTTAAAATGCCACTTTTATCGCGATATAAAAAAAAAAGTAGAGCAAGTTGGAGAGTGGATAAAGTTAAGCATTTGTCTAAAAACACGTTTTGCAACGGTGTGATAAAAAGTAAGGACGCGGCTCCTTGTCAGGGCCATTGTATCATTGCTTTTGAGTGTCCAGGAACTAAACCATTTGATGCTTGTGTGAAAGGGCTTTCAGTTAAAAGGACGAATTACTGGTGTTTTCATTTCTTACAAGAGTTATCTCTGATCAGAGATTTCTAGTTTTTTAATCAGAAAAACTCGCGAATTGCTAAATCTTGAAGCATTTTTTCGAACACATAGTAGCGGAAATTCAATTTACTCGGACTATTTGAATCGGATATTTAATTCAGTAGCCTTACAAGCTTGATTGTCAAAGAATTGATTGAAGTGGATGTTTTCGACTTCCTGTGAAAACTTCATCCTGTTATGCGATGATTAACAGGCCCATTTTGCATTTAAGTACTGTAATTCCATTAATTTCTTTAAGTGGATTTATAATAATCATGAAATTTTACATAGTAGTGAAAAATTCAATTGACAACTTTCAATATGCAAATTTGACAGGCACCTTCTCGACAGTAAGCCTGAGTAGGAATAAACTGTAGGTGGAATACCCTTACCTACGGTTTACAAACCGTTCAAGATACTTAACACGAAAGCAGGAGACACAACTCATTTTTATTATCATGCAAGGAAATTTAATATTCATGTCCTTAGTGGAGCATCAAAATAAGTTCTGGGCTTTTGGAGAGTACGCTATTATATGCATACAGCTGTAAATCCGCAGGTTTTGGTATTAAAAAACTCAAATTATACTGAAACTACTAATTTAGTTCACAAAATTAGAAGATAAATGTATACTGAAAGACCGTACAGCTGAGCTGACGATTCTCCTCGTGTACGATATAGACCCTTTCGGCAAAACGGTGCATGCTGGGTAATCAGGATAAAGTGCATGATGAATCAAAGCTTTCCTGTGATGGTTTGTGAAGGGAAATTTATCATTTGTCATAAAGTTTTCTCGATAAAATCAAGGTGAGTGGGTGATTCTATTCTTATTTACCAGTATGAGTTGTGTTCAAGCTATTCGAGTCCGTGAAATGGAGAAAATTCATATACATGTACATACCGAAGTGCGGGCAGTCAAGCAATGGACGTTTCGTTGTTCCAGTCACAACATTTCTTCTGGAGTCAATTTTATGACTTTTCGAAGTATCTTTTTTTCTCTCAGATGGAAGATATCAAGGACTCTATGGCTTTCCGCGAAGATTTTCTGGAATGGAGCGTTAGTCAACTTTAGTTCTATTTGATGAGAAGAGGAAACAAGAAAGATCTAAGTTGCTGCACGCGCTCTTGTTATTTTTTAGTCAAACGACCCAATTTTTGATTGCTCAAAGAAAAGAGAAAGAGAGTATAACCGTCTTCTGAGTAAGTGTGGTATTGAAAATCCACGAAATCTAAATGAAAGTGTTTGGCAGAGCGATCTGGCCCGCCGCTTTGGGAGCAAATATCATCTTTATCAAATCCTCAACCTTGGATAATGCAATTCCAGCTTTCTCATTGGTTCACTGGATCTCGGCTATCAGCCATTATACCTGCGTTTGACCTTATATGGAAATGAATGCGGCAAATGTCGCTCAGCATAAAATTTTTGGCGCACGGAAATCACATCACTTTCTGGTCGTTTCTTAAACTTAAATGAAATTTAGCAACTTACACCGAAGGTTGAGAATTTAATAAAACTATTATTTCATTCGCCCTTGTTGGATACGAGACTCGTTGGCTATTTACCATCTCGTATCCAACAAGGGCGAATGGAATAATTGTTAAATATTCTGGAAACAAAGGCCTTTGATACCGATTGTGCAATTGACGCTCCACTTATCATGCACTTTATCCTGATTACCCAGCATGCACCGTTTTGCCAAAATGGTCTATTTATAACGCCCATCGGTGCTTGGTGTTCTCCCCGCTTGAGTTGACATCGCTCTAGTTTGACCACTCCATTAAATTTAGACGTTTTAAACTTCATTGTCCAGTTTACCGTATTAATGCTCTGCCGTTGATTGGTTTATCAATTAGACGACTATTATAGGCTTAATACGCTTGTCTCTTTCACCTCTTCTACCTTTTGATCAATTAAATGGAAGGAAATACCGGATTAAGATCAAGAAACTGAAAAGATGTATCCTGGCAAGATATTGTTCAATCAAAATTTTACTTGAGGCGGGAGGAGATTCTAGAAGTCCAAACCTTAAGTTAAGGGTTAAACCTGTTTAAACCTTAAACCTGTAACATAATATTTATGCTGTTTACAAAGAAAAATCTAATGTAATTGCTGCGATGAACGCTCCTTCAGTTAGTCGTATCCAAATTTTTAATTTGGAACTTCAGACTTGAGTGAGTGAGTGAGTGAGTGACGAAACCATTCTGCTTGTCTCGCAGTTTAAAATTCAAATTGTTTGTTTAATTTTTCATCATTTTTTCCTGGTTATCTAGAGGTAGTTTCCGTGATTCCCTCGCTTTTTCTTTTTATTGATAATATTAAAAGAATCAGACAAGATAGTCGTTGACGAAAATCTACTTGAATTGCTCCCCAAATCTGTGAGTATTAGGTATTCAAAACCTTTTAATTAGTTACATAACATCTTTAAGGTTTTATTGCCTTTGCGTTCAATTTCTGTTTGCTGACAAAAGAAAAAGAAAATCCGACCCTAACCCTAACGGCTGAGTCAGCCGTTTCACACAGTCGACTGAAATTTAATACGTCAAAGCAAAATTTTGAATCTTTTACAGGACATGGGTGGAATTTTGCAGGAACCAGTTCGGTTTAATTTAATGATGATGCTTGCCAGATCGGATTTTTTTGAAAGGAGAAGGGGATTAAAATTAACGCGTCGGAAATGATGGGGATCGAAAGGCTAAGCCTTGGGCATAAATTTAAATTTTAAATTAATAATTAAAGAATTAAACAGGGAAACTTCTTATCGCAGGCACCTTGTAAAGTTTTTCAATACATGGGTCTTGTTAGTCGTATAAGGTCAGTATTTTTTCTTATGCATAGTTCGCGTTCAATTTGCACCTGTGAAAAGAAGCGAATGGGAATGCTATCATCCGTCGAGCACAAATTAACAGTTGGTCGCAGGTGGTTATAAATTTGCGAACGTGACGAGATTTAAAGATCTAAACCATGTGGTTTTATCACTACCCGATTTTATGGGAGTGATCTCATCAAAGTACTCGATGTCGTCCGATTTGAAAAAGCAATCTTTCAGTTTGGCACTGCAAAAACAAATACATTATACTCAGAGCCATTTACAGCAATTCTATTGTAAAACATACGTTTGCCACCCCCAAAGTCCCCAGCTGTCGAATTGCATACAGTCGCAACAAAAATTAGAAACGGTTCACCGAAGTCTTTCAAAAGAAGTGTAGCCGATATTGATTTGGTCTCAGGTTGTATAGCCAACTCGGTTTGGAACCAGAAATAAAGAATTGTAGGTCTTTATTGAAAAAAATGCTGTAAAACAGTTGGGTAAACAATTTTAACTATCATGGTTCCAATCGAGACCATAAGATGCTCAAAGTATAACAAGTAACGATTACGTAACCATGGCCATCTCGGAAAGAGATGTTCCTTTCTGCCAAACCACTATATATATGTAGACTATATATTTGGCATGGAAGCAAGTGATAACTTGAGATTCATTAAATTTGATTCATGGAGACGGCGTAAAATATACTATTTCTAATTTCGTGCGATAAACTGGTAAGATTCACTAAAACAGATTATCCTCAGAGACATCCTGTGGACAAACTCAGATTTACCATCTACTGACCACGAAGGCCGGGGTACATCTGACGCAAAAAGATTTATCTCTGATCAGAGATTTCAAATTTCTTAATCAGAAAAACTCGCGAATTGCGAAATTTTGAAGCATTTTTTCGAACACATAGTCGCGGAAATTCAATTTACTCGGACTAATTGAATCGGATATTCAACTCAGTAGCCACTATTATATAAGCTTTACATTCATGTTGGCCCTTATAAAATACCTTACAAGCTTGATTGTCAAAGAATTGATTGAAGTTTATGTTTTCTACTTCCTGAGAAAACTTTATCCTGTTATGCGATGATTAATAGAAGGCCCATTTTGCATTTAAGAAATGCCATTAATTTCTTTAAGTGGATTTATAATAATCATGCAATTTCACATACAAGCGAAAAATTTAATTGACAACTTTCAATATGCAAATATTTGACAGGCACCTTCTCGACAGTAAGCCTGAATATGAATAAACTGTAGGTGGAATACCCTTACCTACGGTTTACAAACCGTTCAAGATACTTTACACGAAAGCAGTAAACACAACTCATTTTTATTATCATGCAAGGAAATTTAATATTCATGTCCTTAGTGGAACATCAAAATAAGCTCTGGGCTTTTGGAGAGTACGCTATTATGTGCATACAGCTGTAAATCCGCAGGTTTTGGTATTACAAAACACAAATTATACTGAAACTACTAATTTAGTACGCAAAGTTAGAAGATAAATGTATACTGAAAGACCATACATCAGAGCTGACGATTTCCTTCGTGTACGATATAGACCCTTTCGCCAAAACGGTGCATGCTGGGTAATCAGGATAAAATGCATGATGAATGTACAGAGTTCGGAGTGGGGACTCCTATATGAAACAGACGGGGATGCTCGTCGTCTCGCTTAGGGGTGTAAATTTTGGATTTTGGTCTCGCTTAGGGTGTTCCGGGCAAAGCGCCAATATTTTAAGCCGCCAAGATCTCGTTTAGGGTTCCGCGAAGAAACACAGAATTACGCGAAGAGAAACAGAAGTCAAATTTTCTTTTTAACTTGTTTTTAGGGGTCAAAATTTCCTTAAGCCGCGCCCAGATTAGTCTCCCTTAGGGGTCACAAAAAGCTTGAGCCACGCCCAGATGGTATCCTTTATGGGTTAAATTCAAAATTTCCGACGAGCATCCCCGTCTGTTCCATATGGGAGTCCCCCCCCCCCCGGGGGGAAAATTACCATTTGTCATAAAGTTTCATCGATCAAATCAAGGTGAATGGGTGATTCTATTCTTATTTACCAGTATGAGCTGTGTTCAAGCTATTCGAGTCCGTGAAATGGCGAAATTTATATGCATACCGAAGTTCGGGCAGTCAAGCAATTGACGCTTCGTTGTTCGAGTCAAAATATTTCTTCTAGAGTCAATTAGACAGTCAGAAGTTGTGAGGCCTGGTCTGAATCCATATTGCCTTGGGGAAATCGTTTTGTTATTCGTAAAGTAGAACATTAGCTGATTAAAAATACATTTCTCAAATATTTTACTTATGGAAGATAGAACTGAGATAGGTCGATAATTATTACACACGAAACGAGAGCCTTGTTTAAAAATTGGAACAACTTTTGCAAGTTTTATACTATCAGGAAAGATGCCTTGATTGATTGATTGATAGAAAGATTAAGAATTGACATTGACATCGCTCTAGTTTGACCACTGCATTAAATTTAGACGTTTTAAACTTCATCGTCCAGTTTACCGGAGAGGAACACGAATTAATGCTCTGCCGGTTGATTGGTTTATCAATTAGACGACTATTATAGGCTTGATACGCTTGTCTCTTAATCCTCTTCTACCTTTTGATCAATTAAATGGAAAGAAATACCGGATTAAGATCAAGAAACTGAAAAGATATATCCTGCCAAGATATTGTTCAATCAAAATTTTACTTGAGGCGGGAGGGGATTCCGGCTGGAAGTCCAACCTTAAGTTAAGCGTTAAACCTGTTTAAACCTTAAACCCGTAACATAATTTTTATGCTGTTTACCATGAAAGAAAAATGTAATGTAATTGCTGTGGTGAACGCTCCTTCAGTTAATCGAATCCAAATTTCTAATTTGAAACTTCAGACAACATCATTCTGCTATTGTCTCGTAGTTTAAAATCAAATTCAAATTATTTGTTTAATTTTTCATTATTTTTTCCTGGTTGTCTTGAGGTTGTTTCCGTGATTCCCTCGCTTTTTATTGACGAAAATCTACTTGACTAGCTCCCCAAATTTGTGAGTATTAGGTATTCAAAACCTTTTAATTAGTTACATAACATCTTTAAGGTTTTATTGCCTTTGCGTTAAATTTCTGTTCGCTGACTAAAGGAAAAGAAAATTCGACACTAACCCTAACGGCTGAGTCAGCCGTTTCACACAGTCGAAATTTAATACGTCATAGCAAAATTTTGAATCTTTTACAGGACATGGGTGGAATTTTGCAGGAACCAGTTCGATTTAATTAAATGATGATGCTTACCAGATCGGATTTTTTTGAAAGGAGAAGGGGATTAAAATTAAAGCGTCGGAAATGATGGGGATCGAAAGGCTAAGCCTTGAGCATAAATTTAAATTTTTAAAGAATAATTAAAGAATTAAACAGGGAAACTTCTTATCGCAGGCACCTTGTAAAGTTCTTCAATACATGGGTCTTATTAGTTGTATAAGGTCAGTATTTTTTCTTATGCATAGTTCGCGTTCAATTTGCACCTGTGTATAGAAGCAAATGGGAATGCTATCATCTGTCGAGCACAAATTAATAGTTGGTCGCAGGTGGTTATAAATTTGCGAACGTGACGAGATTTAAAGATCTAAACCATGTGGTTTTATCACTACCCGATTTTATCGGAGTGATCTCATCAAAGTACTCGATGTCGTCCGATTTGAAAAAGCAATCTTTCAGTTTGGCACTGCAAAAACAAATACATTATACTCAGAGCCATTTACAGTAATTCTATTGTAAAACATACGTTTGCCACCCCCAAAGTCCCCAGCTGTCGAATTGCATACAGTCGCAACAAAAATTAGAAACGGTTCACCAAAGTCTTTCAAAAGAAGTGCAGCCGATGTTGGAACCAGAAATAAAGAATTGTAGGTCTTTATTGAAAAAAATGCTGTAAAACATTTGGGTAAACAATTTCAACTATGGTGGTTCCAATCGAGACCATAAGGTGTTCAAAGTATAACGAGTGACGATTACGTAACCATCTCGGAAAGAGATGTTCCCGGCTTTCTGACAAACCCCTATAAATATGTAGACTATATGTTTGGCATGGAAGCAAGTGATAACTTGAGATTTATTAAACTTGATTCATGGAGACGGCGTAAAATATACTATTTCTAATTTCGTGCGATAAACTGCTAAGATTCACTAAAACAGATTATCCTAAGAGAAATCCTGTGGACGAACTCAGATTTACCATCTACTGACCACGAAAGCCGGGGTACATCTCATGCAAGAAGATGAACGTGTATGCGTAAAATGAACTATTTTGGCATGAATTACGGAAGATGTAGCGTTTGCATTTAAATTTAACACTGATTTTAGTAAAAATAGTAATTGTCTACTCCATTTATTCCAAGTACGCCCACACCAAGCTGATGTAACACGATTCCAACAACTGTTGCCTGATCAAAAAAGTGTTGAAGTTCTTGTTTAACTGAGTATCATGTTATATTGAATGGTGAAATGCACCCTTCAACATGTTGAACGCTGTTGAGCAAAAATTGAGATTAATTTAGATTTAAGCATTATTTTGCACTAAACATCTGTAATAGTCATGTCTCCCTGTTGCTGATTAGCAACTCAATACTATTGAGCAACGAATGGTACAATGGTAATGGACTTATATACCGCACAAACATGGCGGTTTACAATCCTATCACTTGGGTGAGATCGGACGTTTATAGCCTATAAAGGCAGCTCTCATGGCCACTAACAGTCGGCCACGCACGAATGTGGAAGGAGGACAGACCACGACACCGGGGGTATCCCCCCTGCTCTTCACCAAGAGTGTGTGGGTTTTTTAAGCGCATGGTGCTGGTTAATGCCGGGGAAGAGTTGTGAGACGGGGCCCACGGTTTATAGTCCTTATCCGAGTAGATTTGAAAGTCTAAGAATTTGCAGATGTAGTTGCAAAGGCAGAACTTTCTGCTTAATTAATACTTGTGTTGGTCCGACCGGGGTATGAGCCGATTGAGTCAGCGGTTGTCGGTAACAATTGGTAATAAGCGATTATTTAGTTACTCGTTTGACAGTGTCAAGAGGCTATTGACCGCCACAGGATTCAACATTTGTGTTTTACGATGTTGCACCCACAATAAGGAGCTCGCTATTAAACGCGCAGCATCTTGGTCGTCATTTGTTAGATGTCTGGACAAGCGTAGAGGACGATAAATTGGAAGAGAACGAGTAAAGCACAACGAATTTGAATGAACTTGAATGAACTTATTTAGTCACCGGCTAACACGCAACGTAAGGAAATTACAGAATACAGCCAGAATGATCTGTTACAAGCACAAGGTAAGACTGACAATGGGCGGTATTTTCTGGCTTCAAAACGTCAGTCTAACAGTACAATCGTGTCTCAATATACCTTTTTTTTGAGGGGGGGGGGGAGGGGGAGGGGGTTGGAGGGCTGGGAGGATGACAAGGATGTCATACATGTCTCGACAGTTTTATTAACGATTGTACATTTATGTGATAATAACAAAACCGTTTTAAATGGGATCGGCTTTCAGTTCAATTTTACTACCAAAACATTTGAATCAATGTCTCCTTTTAGCGTTTTTGATTGTGTAATAGTAAGCCGGACATTTGGAAAACTTTTAAAGGTTATTTAGTATATCCTGGCTTTCCTTACACAATAACCGTGATCAAACAATGTCAACAATAAATTTCCTCCAGTGCGACTGAAATACATGGCAGGCCGCTTAAGAGGCGCCGCGGCTTTTCCATGTTTTTCCGTAAATTTGCTGTTGTGGATTACCACATCTTTCTTTTTTACTTCCTTTTTTTCTATGTGGCAAACGAAGGAAGGACCACCCCGGCCAACTCGTTCTTGAAAAGCTATATATAGCATCCAACGCTAGATAAGCAGACCATTGCATTTAAGAAATACAAACAAGTTGGCTTTCAATTTTGAATGGAAGCAAAGTCGTTTACGGTCCTCTGTCTGAAAGTAACATTTAAAATACCATCAAAATATTATTTGACTGACTTAAACACTTTATTATTTCGACATAATGAACGACTTCTATCCCTTCGGAACGATGCCTGCGAGGACGTTGGTCTGCTGGAATGAGAATCGCTGTACTGACTCCGTTGAGGTTAGAGCGGACGACCGTTTTTGATGTCTTATTTGAAAATTGCTGTTTTATGAAATATAAGTTTTCTTCGGATTCAAAATGGCCTTATTTGGGTTTCCTTCTTAAAACTCTCAAAGTTCAAAGAAAAGTTTACCTTGATCGATGAAAGAAGGATTAAAATATCAAAGAAAATATAGTCACATTACTTACATATCAGCTGAAATGCAATTTAGATTGCGGAAGAAGAATTTAAATAACCGCGGACGTGTCAGAAGTACCCAACGAGACAATATATATATTCGGTTATATAAACGGTTATATAACAATATATTGAGAATATATTGATGACACTGAATGAACTTGAGTATGAGTATCGAAATTCAATTATTTTGTCGTTCACTAGAGGTAAGATCGCAAACAAGGATGTAAGCAAAGCTCACAAATAACAAGTCTGCAACCAATTTTATAACAAGGACAAAATAATTTTTAAAACATGTACAGCAAAAGCACGTGAAAATATGTTTAGCTTTGAAAGTGCGATATTAGTCTCTGGAAACAAACGAAACGCTATTATCTTTGCATGAAAACATCTATTTTGATGTGGGTGTTTAAGGCCGACCTTACTAAAACATGAAAAAATAATCGGTCGAGAACGTAATTACATGTGTTCATTTAATAATTTGGACACAAGCTATGCGGAGTTGTGACGCGTGACGTCTGGTTTGCAATCGAAATTCCTCCAATGTCCACAATTTATTCGTTTAATGCTCATTTCTATTCTAGGATAAATCAGATAAATGACTTTTACAAAGACGCTGTAATCCAAGATAGTGCCCTGGTTCGGTTAAAAAATTGTTCCATGCAAAACAAAAAAAAAAATTTCTCTCTTAGCGGGATGTCTGCAAGCAGCGTTTTCTTCCTTTACGGGATTATCACCTATACAAATTGGCAAGATCTAAGTTGGCTTGATGGATCGCGACTGGTAATTCGAGCACTGCACCGGTAATGCAATGATCGCTTGTTCAAATGTATATGGGACCTTCTTTTCAAACATAATGGCTGCCATCTTGAATTTTGGTGTTTTGAGAAAGATATTATGGGCTGTCCATGCACGGGTGAAATGCATCAAGAGATATAGCGAAATCGAACATCGGTCTTAATTTGAAAAGTTAATGTTATCCCTACATCCAACATAACTGATAAAAATGAGTCGAATCCGCGTTTAGTTTCCAATGAGCATTTATATAACCGTTTTTGTAAATAAAGGGATAGAATTCAATGTATTGGTCAAAAAAGGCATTTGGCATTTTCCTGGTTGCCCAAGGGGAAATTGCATCAAGAGGTGATCAAGGTGATCCCTTGTTTGGTCAAAACTTTTAAAATACTTATTTCTAGATCCTCTGCAATTAATATTTACAGCATGAATAAGAACCGCGGTTTCACTGAATGCGTATTTTCCCTTAGGCGTTTCAACTAGCAGACCGCTTCCGTGATCTTCGAGAAGAAATGACAAAGTCGCATCGAAGCCAATTGCACGCAATTTTAATCTTCCTAAGCACTCCTCCCAGAACATCCTGTCAGTTTATGGTCTATCACTACATCTAGGTGACAAAGAAAGCCGAAAAAATACCGAACACGAATTTATTTTTCAACTGGGAACCCTCAATCCCTATATGGAATAAAATGAACCCTTTTCATTCAATTAATAGAATCGTGTATGTCAGTCACCATAGTTCTACCAATGGCAAGGCTGGAGTCGGGCTGACAGTTTTAGAGAAACGCGCGTGTCGATTTGACAATAGGACATGCGTACAAAATAGAAGCAATCAAAATTTGCTGAGATCAAGAACGTACGATTCGTGCTCCGAAAATGTCGGGTCGAGAAATCGTGCCGCCAAATCGCAGCGTGTAAAACCGGCCTTTACCTTTATAGACTTCACTAGTTTGGTAAAACCAGTTTTTCGTGTTTCACTCCCCACTGATGCAGCATCATAACCCATGACGGACTTCTGACAAAATACACTGACGAACTAATGACACATCCAAACATTCTGTTTTGAATGGCCATGTCGGTTTTTCTTAAAATCTACCTATTAATTTAACTTATAATCAGACGTACTACCCTATCAGTCATTTTCAGCACTTTCAGTCTTGCTATCATCTGATTCTTCCCTCGCGGTGAGGACATTATTCCATTTGATATCTGAAACTGGAGTTGTTCCTTGATGAAATCAATTGAAAAAATTAAGTATACAACGTTGCATTGTCATTAGTCAATTAAACAGAAGCTTGCTTTTCGTGTTGTTGTTGTTTTTTTTTTCTTTTTTTTTCTGGAGATTCTTTTTACGCACATTCTCAAAATGATCTCTTCCAAGTAATAAGTTATGGTGGCTAATTTAGTTGGGTAATCATTCTTCACACAGCTGTATGACCCTCACTTGAATAACAGATTTCTGCGGCCGGTTGATAAAAGCAATTTTGGAAAGATAAGTATGTTTTGAATACTGGAATCTGGTCCATTTCCTCAATAGACCAAACATGCACCCATGACATGTTGTACTAGATAAACACAATCCAATCCTATAGAAACAACCATTCGTTCCGTGGTATGAATTGCATTACATTTGATTCTCTTCTCTTATGGCTTTACATGCGTCGGTGGTCAGCCGTGTTTCACGGTATAGATCTAGGCTAAATTCATGTGGTAAGTTTTCAGTTTCTTTTAAACGAAAAAAAAAAAGATTGTTCTCACGGTTTTTGTCGAAGATCTTTCTATCATCTCAGCACAGTATAGGTTAGGTTTATGCGGACAAAAGATGGATTGCTCTAGACCAATCTGATCTTATAACCGAGGCTCTTCAAGTGCATGGGAAAGACTGGAGAATCTACGAACACGATTTCTGTGGTTGCTCAAATCGCAACAATTTTATTTTGTCAGATTTCAAAACCGGCAGATGTCTCGTGGGTTGGTTCAACTGAATTCCAATCAAAAGTATATTTCGAATTTTCACGTGGGTGTTTTGATAGTCAAAAACAGAAAGGAGTGGTTAGAAATGACTTGAGTACCTTTGCTTCTCAAAATGAAGAACAGCTCTTTATCTGCCTGGGGTGTGTTTCTGAAGGCAGGATGTAAAATTTCTCATTTTCATTAGGTTCGTAGAAGTGAACCACATGATTTAAATGAAAAGAAAAGGAGAAGGAGTATCGATCCAGTATCGGGACTAATGACAACTAATTATTGCCCCAAATTAACCAGTTCGCATTTTATTTGAAAAGGAGTGAGTTCAGTCGGTCGTTTACATTAACCTACGCAGTTCTAGGTTATTCAAAAGATATGTTGCAGCCAGCTGTACAGTGTACTGAACTCCCGATGGAAAAAAAAAACAAAGGAGAGAATGCATTAGCAGCTTATCTCTTATTGTCGGGCAGCAATATAGATTCAACAAGATAGGACCGGGCCAAGGTCAGCCCTCCACTTCTCAGCCATCAAAAAAACAACACCAGTTATGGTCGATGATATTATAAGCGCACGATTAATGGGTCATCTTGTAACTCAGAACATGACATCACTTCACAAATGCGGGAAAGCTTGGGCCATCGAAATCTGGATGCCCATAATACTAAGGAAACAATTCGTGCTTCAAAAAACGTTAACAACTACAATGTCACGACTGACTGTCAAAAGGAGATTATCACAACCAGGCATGTCAGAATGAGACTTGTACAAAGCAGTGGTGCCGCGAGTTCTGACATTTCAATCGACTTTTGTTTGTTTTTAGTTGATTAATAATTTTAAAAATAGGCTAAAAGAGATGATCTCTCCGAACATGGTAATCTCCGTGGGATGATATACCTGGGACTTGCTGCTTTCCAAGCAAAAAAATGCAATTGTTTTGTCCGGTATAGTCTATAATAAACCATTACGCGAGGTTAGGTGGTTTCGTTTCGGGAACTACCAACTGACTGTTTGTTTGGTGAACAGGGAGCATCTTGGCAGCCCCGACACAGATCCAATAAGGTTCATACTGATTGGACTCGTCCTTAATGCCTGGCTTCGGTGCAAGGGGAGTACGTTGCCCCAGAGCCATGCATGATCTTTCTAGCTATACCGTATTTTCCTTAGAATTCAGTGCATCCTAGTGTCGTGTTAAGTTCCTTTCTTTTAAAATGATAGTTCGAGGAACCGATTAAGTAAACGAGAGCAGTGGCGATGAGGCGTTCAGCTGATAAATTTTGCCATTTACATAAACATTTCCCCAGGTTGATAAACCTTAAAACTGTTTTTTTTTTTCACTGTGTCATTCTAAACTCCACTTTATGCATATAGGTCATACCGGTGGAAACACTTTTTAGAGATGATGAAAGTCCGCTTATGAATAAAAACAAAGAGTTACATAACAATTCTCGAGACAAGCTAGTTCAAACGTTGTACGTGACCCAACCTCGGGGTTCAGAGAAAACTTGAAGTGCGTCAGTATCGCGCGAGATGACAGCAAGGTGAGATAAACGTAGAGGAGGCGGCCTAGGGGTCTTCTTGATCCGCACGAAACGAGGGCGAAATAAATCTGGAAGGGAGGCAAAGGTTTTGGAGGAGGTGGGGAAAGGAGGACGCCGCGAAGGACTGTCCCCAGAGGTCAGTTTGTAAATTAATGTGTCTTACGATGCGAAACGCATTTTCTGTCTGTAGCAAAACAGGCTACTTTCTATAAGGATTACTCGAAGCAAGTTTCTTGATTGCGACGATGGTCAACATTTAACCATATTGGTGTTGCATGTAGTTATATAATGTGGCTAATCAAATTACAAAGAACCCACTCACCCAGGGGAAGTCATTAAGAAGGAGACGAGGGAATCAATATTCGCCAGTCCAGGGGATATTGCTGGTTCCTATTTCTTTCTTTCTTGTTTTTTTTTTTTTTTTTTTGTTTCGTCGCGACTGACTCCACTTGAATCTCGCAGGATCAGTGCAATTGCATGGTAAGTGCAAATTTCAACTGAAAAAAACAGGTCCCTTATTTTCAATAAGTATTTCGTCACCAAAGTAATGACAAAACAACTTAGTCTCAGTTCGGCCGGGAGAACCTTAATAATCTTTTTTTTTTTCTCTCCCTCTGCATAATGTCGCTCTCTGATAAGCTTAATTCTTAATTAAATCGCCATTACAGACAAACTCGCTTTTTTAGCCACAGCCGGAGTGAATGTTTACGGACTGTCGCTCAATGGTATATCTTCTTGCTTTTATCTGTTCATTCTCGGCTTTGATAACAGTTCATGTGGACCGCTAATGCTTAACCAAATATTTGTTATACGTTAATGTAGAATGCGTATCCTTCTTTAACGGCCGCGTTCCTCTGAACCGTTTGACATTTTTAGGGACCCGTTATATCTGGGCTTTATTCCAACACGGATACAAATGCTCTTAGATTGGCGGATTCTATCTGTGCCATTTTCTGTCTGTTGTTTTGCCTAGTGTTTCTCTAAGACACCCATTCATTTGCTTAGGAAAATACAACAAGTCACTTGAAACACGCCAACATTCATTCTAAAGCATATTAATCCGATACTTGAATGCTGGCCTGAGAAACCAAACAAATTATCAAGATAAAAACCTTTCCCTAATACCAGCACAAAGCGTTTATCGAGTCCGTCCAACCATATTTATCATGCCTGTCAAGTAACGATTTATCAGACGAAAAAAAGGAAAGCTTTCTCCAGCGATCGAATTATTTCGATTTTGGCCATAGTAATTTGGTCTAATTTTAATCAGCGTTACGGGTAACACTGAGCAAACCTGAAAAAAGCGACGGAGCAGTTTACTTGCTTTTGTTTCCGAATAGTGATATTTGTCGTTGTGTCTTGAAAGTGCCCAGTAGTGAACTTATTCAAAACATATGCCAGAAAGTTCCTATCAAAACAGCTGGGCTAATAGCGACTTATTTAAGAAAGACCCAGTTGATCGCTATTCTATTCAGTAAGCCACCCGCGCCAAACATAAGGATAATTCATTCAAGTTTTTGCCTTGGAAACTACCACGCTCTTTGGTTTGAATATCCAGTAAAGGTATTTATGGATTTCTTTTGTGTTATCATATCTTGTAAAATAATCCCCATTCATGGATTAACTTGGCTTATGAAAAGTATTGTCTTGGACGTTTTCCTACTCATGCAAGCATCTTGGAATATAATGCATTCCCAAGGGGAAAGACATGAAAAATATTGTTTATCACGAAAAATACATCTTTCCGAAAAAGTGAGAAGTTTATAGACGTCTTGCAATGAAGAAGTTGTCATTGTGGTCACCAACATTATCAGAGATAATATAAATCGTCTTTGGGGGACATCACCTTAGCGGTCAAGGGCGTGAAATGGTTGTCACATAAACGTGTTGCTGGGCACCCCCCTAAAAGAAATTTGGCTAGAGGATTGAAACCTCTTGGCTTCCCCTATTTTCCATTCCATTTGGTGGCAGTAAAAAAATAAGGAAATGCCCATATGGGTCACAGGTGATGGTTAAGTAAATGACATTTTGTTTTTATCTTAAAGCAACAGTGAGTAATTCAACCCAAGAAAGCCGACGGTCCAGAACAGTTCTTAAAATCTGAGATCGAAGCAATATTCACCTTTTGACTAATATTTCATTGTTTCTTGTAGTCTTGTGAAATTCCCTACGGGTCTTTTAACGCGAATACATATTGCATTTAACCGAGTTACTCGGCCTATTCAGTAATTTCAAAAACACAGTCAAGTATAGTAATTGATAGACGGACTTTGTGCCACTGAGGCTCTGTCAGGGTAAATTAAGACAAGCTACGTGGCCTAAAAGGTAGAGACAGCACGTAAAGTGAAAACGCGACAAACGACATCCCTTCTTGAAATTTCCTTTGATTTGCGACAGCAACGTGAAACATTGACAAAGCACCTACACGAGTTCCTTTAAAATTCAGACAAGCTTCACGGGACTCCCTTCCCCCCCCCCCCCCCCTCCTTCCCCGGCAGGGCCTCACCACTTGATTTGTTAGCAGAGAAACTTGTATCAAACCAAAGTTAGGCGATGTGAACTTAAAGTTTGGCGTTTTATTGTACTGGAGTCGAAACTTCTTAACTACAATTCAGATAATTCCAGTCCTCATGCCTGATGGTAATATTGGTCGCTTTGCTTAAATTAAAAGAATTAAAAGAACAAACTACATCGAATAATGCCCGGCATTAAATATACAGTACATTAACAGAATATTTTTGATTAAGCTAATGGAACTTCTTTCTACTTCCATCAGAACCAGCGTTCGATAATTTCGTTCCTGGCACTAGTCTTAAGTGAGGCATAATCACAACTGCGACATTTATTTTCTACACAGTTCCCTGTTGAGTATGGAATGTTAACTGCTTTGGAGTTATTCAGTATTTCGCGGAAACTTTGTTCACCCGTTCGCCGCTAATTAAGGTTACAGCAATGTACAATGGGATTAACCCCTCCAGTTAGATAAAAGTCTTCAAATTCAATGTTTGGACTTGTAAAAGCTCCAATGACGTACATCGGCTCCCAGTTTGTCACAAATGTTAACTCTTGAAGCAGCGTAAATAATTGTGACGCCACTTACACTTTCCTTGTTCTGTTTTTCAGATAAGAGAAGTCCGCCTTGATCCCGCCTTTGTTTGCTTTGCTGTTTGCTGAAGTCAATAAATTCTTCAGCTCGCCCAACTAGAAAGAATGATTATCAAGGGAGACATTACTATTCACATCGAAAACTTTTGACGTCAAAATATCGACGTTCCTGGTTATTTACGCACGGACTGAACTAAAACTGAGTGTAGTCTATCCAGTTGATTAAATTCAAAGCAAAGATTGGAAGTTCACAATTTCATCTTACATCCTCGATTTTACTGCCGATTGCAAGAAAAGTACAGAAAGGAACAACAAACCCGAAACTTTTTTGTTAGAGTGAAATTCTAAATTCAGAAAAGAAACCAGGCAAACGGGTCTATTCGCAATAGCCGACTTGGAAAAAACGCTGCTAATTTCATAACAATGAATAACTCTGTGGGCCAAACCATTTTGACAAAGGCAATGGAAATTACAGAAGTCTTTATGGACAACTGCGAGCAACAAGTCCAGGGTGACTTCATCCTGCAGACCGCTTTTTTAATCCTCATCATGATTGTGACTTTCCTCGGTAACTTCTTGGTATGCCTAACAGTGTATCTTCACCGACGACTTCGCTCTGTCACCAACTATTTCATAGTGTCACTTGCCGTGTCAGACCTGTTGGTTTCTGTCACGTCGCTGCCTTTTCGTATCCACCAGACTCTTCACAATGGTGTCTGGTGCCTTGGCTACCACGTCTGCCTAACCTGGATCATAGTTGACATCATCTGCAGTGGTGCTTCCATTTGTAATCTCGCAGCCATTTCCATAGATCGCTACATTGCTATCGTGCATCCGTTTCGATACCATTCCGTCATGACCAACACCGTCGCCTGGGTGATAATCGGAGTAGTGTGGACTTATTCGGTGACTTGGGCAGCTCTTTCGTCGTTTAATTGGTCTAATCCAGAAGGGGCACATTTTATTACAACGGAAGTGTGTAAGAAAACGGACAGACTATTTTACACGGTTGTCACTGTTTTTGCCTTTTACTTGCCTCTTGCGATAGTTCTGGTAATGTACGGGTTTGTGTTCCGCGTGGCAATGAATCAGGCTCGAGCTGTCGCTTCACTGCAACCTGTCGACACCCGTGATGGCCGTACTCCTCGAAGATTCTCAATAAACATCGTCCGAGAGGTCAAAGCCGCTAAAACCCTGGCCATCGTCATTGGGGCATTTACTATCTGTTGGTTTCCATTTTTCACGTTTCTCTTGATCAGCTTATGGAATCTGGAAATACTAAGGCCTCCATATCTTTCAGAGGAAGCCCTAAAGGGTCTTCGCGGCACATTCCTGTACGTCTTACCAGCAATCAACAGCACACTGAACCCGATTATTTATGCTTTATTTAACAGGGAATTCAGGATTGCATTCTTTCGATTGCTTCAGAGAACATTTCGTAGGCAAAGTCTCGCGAGATCTCACTCAGCAACCGCAAACGAGGATTCGTCTCAACATACCATAAACACGAATATGACAAATGGAAGCCCCAAAAGCCCGAAGCCGTGCAAAAAAAATGGGCATCAGAAAAAGATGATGAAAATTCATGAGGTGTACGCGGAGCGGAGCTCCGAGGGAAATGCAGAAACTCCAAAACAAGTATGAAAATGTTGATAACAACATCGTTTCGTAACACTCATCTGCAGATCACTTTTACGTGACTTAAATTAGGTATAACGAGAGCCTGCATGGGACAAAAGAATCTTGACAGTAAGAAAGATTCTAAAGTCTCGGAAAACCGTACACATGCTTACACGCGAACGCAACTGACTTGAAATGATTTACGTGTCATCCGGCATCATGGTACTGGTTGAATTTTCAACAGGCGCTGTTTTAATGAGAAACGGTTGTTTCCGTGAAACGTCAATTGGACTTCAAGACTTACAGATGTCCAGGAGCCATAGGGCGACCTATTACTTTGAACGCTTGTAGCTTGAGGAGTCGGGTCTTCTATACCATTTAAAGTAGTGTTTTGTCGACGCAATGGTGAGACAATAACGGGGCTATTTTCATCTTATGACTGAGCAAAGACTAAAATCGACTGTACTAAAATCTAAACCGACATAATTGGGCTTTTGCATTGTGACGTCATTTAACCATAATTACTCAAAACCTTGCTTACCATGCCTGCGTTCTTGAAGAAAATGGGTTTTGTCATTCCGACCCGACAGAGGTTTAACTGTTAAAGTGGTAACGGACAAAGAATTTAAAAAGAAGAAGAGGATAACACCAAAGAAGAAGAAAGGACTCTGGTAATTACAATTTTCATAAAGGAAATAGCTATATAGCGTCTTTCATCAAAATTCATCAAATTCTTATATGGTAGAGGGTCCTCATCATGCGCAACAAGGGCTATTGATTTTTTTAAACGATCTATTTATAGGGCGAGAACGCAGTTGTAATTAAATTCAGTCGTATTTTCCATCCGGGAGATCGAACTGACAAACCGAACAACCTGTGCTCGCAGAAAGTTTCAATCAAAGCTGAAAAAAGGTTTTGTTGGTTTGACGTTGATTAAGGACAGGTTTCACGAAGACCTGTAGCTGTTTAAAATTCAGTGTAGCTCAAATGTTTATCGCCGGATTGAATTAACTCCTACATAGAGTCATGAGTCAAGATAGAATCATGAACTAGCTGGTTGCTTTTCTTTAGTTTCTTTTCTATAAAGCTTTCAAGTGATTTGGATTTTTCTCTTTGTATTCGCGGTCCAATAAAAGGGTCGTAACGAGATATATTTTTTCGTGACTGATCCCATATTTTTACTCAAAATGTTGATCCCTGGGACCCGTTTCTCAAAAGTCCCGAAACTTTACGGGGCGTTTTCGGGTGTCACAATTCCCTTTGTATCTCAAGAACGGAGAGGATTTAATTCGTCAAAATTCACATTTATTTTCCTTTTTGTTGCCTTGAAAACATGTTAAAAGATCGGCTTTCTAAAACAAGCGGTTGGCAATTTCACGAATGGCTTTTCGGGCCCGAAAAGTTTTCGGGACTTTCGAGAAACGGGCCCCTGATCCCAAAGATGATGAGAATTTTGATCCCAGAACCCGAAAAAATTTGATCCCTGATCCCTCATTCCATGGAAAATACTGCTGATCCCGATCCCACGCGTTGTAATTCCAGATCCCAGGGCTGTGATCCCTGATCCCATATACCTCATTACGACCCTGCCAATAAGCTTAGAGATTTAAATGCATCTGTTCATGAGAAAGGAAAAAGGGACTGATCGCAACCAAAGCTGATGACATTGTGCCCGATTAAAAACCGAGATACAATCACCATGATTTACAAATTTCGTCCTGTATATAAACAGTCGTGATTAACGATTTTCCTTGGAGCGGAAAAAAACATAGTATATCGTGGGGAAATTAGTCAATACAACAATGAAATCTTTTGTGTACATCAATCAGTTTTAACTCATTAATTAATACATTTCATGCCGGGCTGATCTCTATCGTTTAATTCGTTTCTATTATTGTACGCGTCTTGTTGTAACAGACTACTCCATGTAATATCGCATTAATCAAATAATGGATGAACTATTGTGTTGTAAACGAGTTTAGATGACTAGCATTACTTACGTAACTTTGGTAGCGAAGATTTGTTTTGGCTAAAATTAAGTGGCGCAGCCAGAGGGCACACCCTTGCACCTTTTCTAGTGGATATTTTTGTTGTTGTTTGTCATTTTTTTACTGAAATGCAATCTTGAATAAGCGTGCGCGATCGAGCGGTCTTTCATCTCTCTCAAGCGGCTGAAAACATACTTGCGAAATACAATGATTACTTCTGAATCAGTAAAAGGAATGTTCACTGCATAGTTTTTTCAACATTCAAATTTTACACAACGTGAGATCATCGTCATCGATGTACAGATGTAATCATTGATGTCTTTGCTGCAGAGCATCCTCACCGCCTGTTACTTGCGCACATTTTGAATACGATGACAAAGAAAACTAATGATTATTATGAACGATGTCGGGCCACTTATAATCCAATACGTATGTTTTCGCCCTATTCATTTTCGAAATTCTGAAAAAAGGTATTTTGGCCCATTTTGGCCCATTTTTTTGGCCATGACCTGGCTACGCCCCTGAAAATTGGTAACTTGGTCATATATAGGGCAGAGATCGTCTTCAAATCCGCTGACGATCGAACGTTTGCCTTTACTAGAAATCTAAAGATTTTGGCTTCAGCCAGGAGCCTATGACCAAGAGCTTACAACTTCCATTCTTTGCCTCTGTCACGGCGTTTACACAGATCAGTCAATTCTTAGACGGCTCCTTAATTCCACGAAAAGTAATTTCCACGAAAAGTTGTGTTTCGGTTCGCACGAATGGCTTTTCCGAGTCTCCAAGGGTAACTGTATATATGCAAGGATTACGATTGGCTTACAAGACTCCTAGGGAGTCTCAGTTGGTAGGAAAATTGACTTAAAATAGATCTGTCTATGAAAACGCCGTCACACACGCATAGAGTGAGTTTCAATCGAGTGTCGTAAAACCAAAGTAATTACTGTGGCCAATCAAAAAGGACGGAGACAATCCGGTAAACCAATCAGAACTCGAAGTAATTACACGTAGCCGATACAAAGCGCCGGAAAATGTGTACGCGCGAGTAACGACTGGTTTTGGTTTCACTTCTGATTGGTTGAAAAAGTAGCGCGAGAACTTTGAACCAATCACTGGGTGAAGTAATCATAAACTAAAGCAATTCGCCAATTACCTTCGACGCTCAATTGAAAACCGCTCTCTGTATATATATACAAGTTAGATACTCCTGGTTATGATCTCCTGCTTCAGCTCACACTTAATCACGTGAACTGTCATAGATGATAATTCTCTATCATTAAGACCGGCCCGTTGTTTTGGTTGTTGCACTACGATTGTACCTTTATTTTTAACTATGGGAGTTCTCACGTTTTATCGATACGTTTGTTGGAACTGCGCAGTATTGACAATATAGCTTCCGTAGCAAAGGGTTTTTCGGTGACTACTCGAGAAAGAAACGAACAGAACGAAAATTAGACGGTCGGAGGGTGGGGGTGAGAGAAACACTTCACATTTGCTGTCGATTTGCGCAGAACACCGGAGTTAGTATACTAACTCTGAGAACTCCGAAGAGAACCTTTGCTAGGGAAGCCTCTTAAGGACCTTAAGGACCTTTCGGTACTGAGTTGATTTAACACATTTACTTTGAATAAAATGGTAAACGTTACAATGCCTATCTACTTCGTATATAATTGCTAAGCGACAACTGTATTTCGAGATGTGATTTTGAAAGTAGGCCCTTCCCCGGGTTTCCTTTTACGGACAATGAAAATCAAGACTTAATTAAAGTGGTGATGTTGTGGTTATTCGATATTTTGTGGAAAGAATAAGAGATTTACTACAAAGTTGTTAAGGGTTACATTTTGTGCGGTATCCAATTGATTAGATTTAAAGGAAAGGGTATTCCCAGAGAGACGCATTGTTATATATATATATTCTCACTAGCTCGCTAGCTCACTAGCTCACATGCTCACTAGCTCGCTAGTTTGAGCACTCTGGCATGGCTTAGATGTACCACATGTGTGGGACATTTGGGGTGGCTTTATAAGCTCAACCTCCACCCCAGACATCAGCACTGCACTGATGAGGTCCAGAAGGCCGAAACAGTACTGTCTGCAGTTATACCCTAATTTTAATTTTAGAGAGAGTGTAGGAGAGAAACCCTGACAATGCACACCCCAAATAATCGTATTTTTAAGTGAATAAAAGTTTGAAAGAAAATTTGCCCTGAGCAAGTTGACTACGGTTGTGCATCATTAACTTGATCCCTAGTGGGGTTTCAAGTGAAGTTATAGGCTCCCCTATCTTGTCACCTTGAAAGAAAATTTCCCGGGAGGCCCACGCCTTAACCACGTAAATCACCTCTTCGATGACTGTGTTGCCAGCATGGTTGTCCTGGTGGTGTAGTGTTGATCACACCCGACTAGTAATGGGGGGACGTAGGTTCAAATCCCGCTCAGGGCAAATTTTCTTTCAAACATCTATTCACTTAAAAATATGATTATTTGGGGTGTGCATTGTCAGGGTTTCTCTCCTACACTCTCTCTCTCTATATATATATAGAATGAAGAACTGGAAATCCAACGATGTAGTCACGAGCCAGTACGAAATACTGACTGATCCATTTTGAATGAAAACACATATGCCGTGCGTGGGAATCGAACCCGCGTTCCCTGGATTATGTGTCAGGTATGCTAACCACTGCACCATCACGACAACCCTGCTGGAAATAGAGCAATCAGAGAGGTGATTTGTTAGCCGCGGGGCCCCCCGGCGTTTTATCATTCAGGAACAGGACTACATCGGATCATCCGAAGAAGATTCATAGGCTACCAGAAATACCAATTTATATTTAGAATGAAGAACTGGAAATCCAACGATGTAGTCTCGAGCCAGTACGAAATACTGACTGATCCATTTTGAATGAAAAAACACATATGCCGTAGTCCTGTTCCTGAATGATAAAACTCCGGGGAGCCCCGCGGCTAACAAATCACCTCTCGGATTGCTTTGTTTCCAGCAGGGTTGTCGTAATGGTGCAGTGGTTAGCACACCTGACATATAATCCAGGGAACGCGGGTTCGATTCCCACTCACGGCATACGTGTTTTTTCATTCAAAATGGATCAGTCAGTATTTCGTACTGGCTCGTGACTACATCGTTGGATTTCCAGTTCTTCATTCTAAATATAAATTTTTTTCTTTTAAATCAGCATGTTGCAAATTAGCCTGCTTGCAGGGGGTAATTTTTACTTCAGTCGCCATATAGGATGGGTGGAAGTGGGAAGGTCTCTCTTTCCCGCCCCGACCCTATCGTTTAGGTCACGCGGCCCAGACCCATCCCATGCTCTTCCAATATGGCGTCTGATACTTGTTTCGCGGCAACAACATCTACCGCCTGCGAGCAGGCTAGTTGCAAATTTGACTTGAAAACATTTATACGCACGCGTTGTCCGTTATCTCTTCAGTTTTCCATGCGAAACAGCCGCCTTCTATTTCGTTGTAGTCAGTTGATCGCTCAATCCAGATTGGTCCATTTATTGCAGGTCTCTACTGGTGCTACGACTCAGAAAGCTTTGTTGTTTATGAGTATACTGTTTTAAGTTCTTTAAAATTTTTGCAATGGTGTCATTGTAAGCACATATCAAACAACGATCTGTTTCCTACATCAAGGAAACGAGGCTGCATGTACTGTCTGGTGTGTCTCACTAGTTTTATTAATAATAATAACAATAATAATAATAATAATAATAATAATAACAATAATAATAATAATAATAATACCATACTTCAGAGACCAAGCGAACGTGTTCACCTGTTATTCCGCCGCTGTATCCGACGTTTTCACCGTCACCTTTCGGTGGTGAGCCAGAGGTTGGTTTTGACGCCCTCAGGAATCAGCGATACATTGAGAAACTTGCAACGAAGATCTCTCATATACAGCCATAAATTCTCCTCCCAACTACAGCAGAGGCCCGATTTCACACCCTGCGGCTCTACCTACAAGTAAAACAGTGACAGGGAGATGATACACAAATGTCGATAGAGGACTGGGGATGGAAAGTCGCTGAGTCGGCTGCCCCAGACTCGCTTCTTCAGTTAGTGAGATGCAACTGTTCATCTGACTGCAGCAGTACGAGGTGCACGTGCGGCCAATGCAAAGGGTGTGCGTGCACTAGTTGTACTAATGCCCTGGAAACGACAGTGAAGACTTGCAAGGCTAAACGTGTATCACGTGTGGAGTACACTTTATTCCAAAATGACCGCCATTTTAGTTTTCTTCTGTTTAAATGCAAGTTGGTTCTTTTGGCCTCGTTCAAGGTTATATATTCTTTTGAATTTTTCGTTTGAAAGCGAGGCCAAAAGGGCCAATTTGCAAGGAAACAAAAGAATGCTAAACCGGCGGCCATTTTGGAATAAGTTGTATAGAATAAGAGGACGACTTTCTAGGGAAATGATATGACTGTTTTGTTGTAACTCTTAAGCGATTGTTAACTGTTGGTTACGTGAACTTTGAAAAACTCAGAATTTAACTAAATTAACGATTTGTTGGAATCTTTTTTCACGATTAAGGCCATGAAATCATCATATTAAATGTAACAATGTATTCTTGGTGACTAGCAAAATGACTGGATTTATAGCAATAGAAAAATTCTGGTTTACAGCCTCGTTTTC